>NC_143041.1:5587082-5832082 GCF_057628025.1 Oncorhynchus mykiss
TCTCAGTTGTTCCATGGCCTGCATACTTACCAGAGATGTCACCCATTGAGCACGTTTGGGATGCTCTGGATCGACATTGAAGAGGAGTGAAACAACATTCCACAGGTCACAATCAAAAGTGTGTTTATGAAAGGAGATGTCTTGCTCTGCATGAGACAAATGCAGTTCACACCATATAGTGACTGGGTTTCTAATCCACGCCCTTACTTTTTTTAAGATACAGTATCTGTGATCAACAGATGCATATCTTTTTACCCAGTGATGTGAAATCCATAGATTAGGACCTAATGAATTTATTTAACTTTTTATGGCTGCAGGGGCAGTATTGAGTAGCTTGGATGAAAAGGTGCCCATTGTAAACGGCCAGCTCCTCAGTCTCAGTTGCTAATATATGCATATTATTATTAGTATTGGATAGAAAACACTCTGAAGTTTCTAAAACTGTTTGAATTATGTCTGTTAGTATAACAGAACTCATTTTGCAGGCAAAAACCTGAGAAATTCCACTTCCTGTTTGTATTTTTCTGGGGGTGGCAGATTTTCAACCAAGCTCTCATTGAAATTACAGCGAAATATGGATGAGTTTTTACTTCCTACGCCTTCCACTAGACGTCAACAGTCAATAGAGCTTTGTCTGATGACTAATGTGAAGGGGGGTCGAATGAGACAGTGGGATATGGGTAATGTTGAACTTCCTAAGGCTTCCACTAGATGTCAACCGTTGTTCCAGGCTTCTCATGTGAAGGGGGGCTGGATGGGAGCTGTTTGACTAAGGGGTCTGCCAGCAGCCTCGTTCTCAGTCACGCGCATTTCACATGAGAGGTATTTCTAGTTCCATTGCTTTTCTACAGAGAATAGAATTTTCCAGTTGGAACATTATTGAACATTTATGATAAAAACATCTTAAAGATTGATTCAAAACTTAGTTTGACAAGTTTCTTTGACCTGTAATATAACTTTTTGAAATTTTCGTCCGACTGGACCTGAACGTAATTTTGGATTTGTTTACCAAACGCCCTAACAAAAGAAGCTATTTGGACATAAATGGACATAAATGATGGACATTATTGAACAAAACAAGCATTTATTGTGGAACTGCGATTCCTGGGAGTGCATTCTGATGAAGATCATCAAAGGTAAGTTAATATTTATAGTGCTATTTATGACTAATGTTGACTGCGCAACATAGCGGATATTTATTTTGGCTGTTTTGGGCTCTGAGCGCCGTTCCCAGATTATGCCTTTTCCGTAAAGTTTTTTTTAAATCTTACACAGCGGTGGCATTAAAAAGTTCTATGAAAAACACTTGAATTTTCATCAACATTAATAATGACTATTTCTCTGAATTCATGTGGCTCTCTGCAATATCACTGCATGTTTTGGAACTACTGAACATAACACGCCAATGTAAAATAAGATTTTTGGATATAAATATGAACTTTACCGAACAAAACATACATGTATTGTGTAACATGAAGTCCTATGAGTGTCATTTGATGAAGATCATCAAAGGTTAGTGATTAATTTTATCTCTATTTGTGCTTTTTGTGACTCCTCTCTTTGGCTGGAAAAATGGCTGGGTTTTTCTGTGAGTTGGTGGTGACATAACATAATCGTTTGTGGCGCTTTAGCTGTAAAGCATTTTTGAAATCGGACACTGTGGCTGGATTAACGAGAATTTTCTATTTTAAATGGTGCCTAATACTTGTATGTTTGAGATATTTGATTTATGAGATTTCTGTTTATTTGTATTTGGCGCCCTGCAATTTCATTGGCTGTTGGTTAGTGTTTCCGCTAGCGGAACCTGTCCTAGACAGGTTAAAATGACTGTAACTGTTGCATGTTGTACTTATCTATATTTTCAGTGTAGTTTAAAAAGTATTAAAGATGTAATCAACTCAATCCAGCCCATTTTTAACCTTTGAATGGCGTTTCTGGTTTAAAATGTTTAACCTCTCTAGGGTATGTGAGACGCTAGCGTTTCATCTGGCCAACATCCAGTGAGGTTGCAGAGCGCCAAATTCAATTACAGAAATGCTCATTATAAAAATTCAGAAAACAAAACATATTTTACATAGGTTTAAAGATTAACTTCTAGTTAAACCAACCACAGTGTCATATTTCTAAAATGCTTTTCGGCGAAAGCATACCTATCCCAGAACATAGCCCAGTTGACAGTAACCAGCCGAGCAGAAGTGTTACAAAACTCAGAAATAGAGATAAAATGAATCCCTTACCTTTGATGATCTCCATATGGTGGCAATCAGAAAATATTAATTTACTCAATAAATGTCCCTTTTGTTCGATGAAGTCTCTCTATATCCAAAAACCTCAGATTATGTTAGCGTGTTTTCTTCAGTAATCCACAGGCTCAAACTCAGTCAAAACAATCAGACAAAAAAATCCAAATTGTATTCGTAAAGTTCATAGAAACAGGTCAAACGATGTTTATATTCAATCCTCAGGTTGTTTTTTTAGCCTAAATTATCTCTATTTCAAACGGACAATAATGTCGTCAATATAAAAGGTAAACAGGAAATGCACATGCGCCTGAAAAAACTCTGTGTCACGTTAGGGTCCACTCATTCAGACTGGTCTCATTTATAAGAATACAAGCCTGAATCTAGTGGAAGGCATAGGAACTGCAAATAGAGTTCTAAGTCAATGGATACTGTAATGGCATTGAATAGAAAACTACAAAACCAAACAAAAACTACTTCCTGAATGGATTTTTGCCTGCTAAATCAGTTCTGTTATACTAACAGACACTATTTTAACAGTTTTGGAAAATTTAGAGTGTTTTCTATCCAAATCTACCAGTATATGTATATCATATCTTCTGGGCCCGAGTAGCATGCCATTTAATTTGGGCATGCTTTTCATCCAAAATTCAGAATGCTGCCCCTTACCCTAGAGAGGTTAAAAGAAGTAGCATTCCAGAATAATAATAAGAAGATTAAGTATGTCGATGATTTAAAGTGGGGATTCTTGCTTCGCAAGCCCCATTAATAATAACAAAAAGTAAAAAAGATGTTGTGCAATATATAAAGTGTGGCTGCTTTTGCAAGCCACTAATAATTACTTCCTAGTATGATGCTGCTGTCTTAAAAAACATAAATGTTTATTAATTTGATGAATTCAACTCTAGTGATCAATAGAACTGTTGGAAGTTTTATTTGATGTATGTCAGAGTAATGTTTCTAGATTTAAACTTGCGGTGGTTAACATAAGCGTTTATAAAATGTTCATACTGCTTATGGATGTGTTATAATTTCTTTATGTAGACTTCAAATAAAGGAATGTTCAATTCCTTGGTGTCGGCCCATAAGTGAACGCTATGAAAAACTCACCTGATCAGAATCATTGACCGTGATCTTCAGACCACGGATGATTTCTCCCTCTGGAGGGTGTTCGTACATGGTCATCTCAAACATGTTCTGCGGTCCATTCTCCCCATAGAAGGTGGGGGGGTGGTTGTTTAGGTCTACCACCCGGATAACGACCGTGGTGAACCCATAGTCCATAAGGTTCCCCTCAGGGCTGACCTCAGAGGCCTGGACAGAGAGAGATGATTATTAGACCCGTATCATACCATGAAGTCTGAACCTGGTTTGAACCCTTAACCAGTTGGACATAGGGGGTGCTATTTTAATTTTTGAATGAAAAACGTTCCCGTTTTAAACAAGATATTGTGTCACGAAAAGATGCTCGACTATGCATATAATTGACAGCTTTGGAAAGAAAACACTCTGACGTTTCCAAAACTGCAAAGATATTGTCTGTGAGTGCCACAGAACTGATGTTACAGGCGAAACCCAGATAAAAATCCAATCAGGAAGTGCCGCATTCTTTGAAACCGCCTCAAGCCAATGACTCCTTATATGGCTGTGAATGAGCTACGAATGAGCTTACGTTTTCCCCAAGCTGTCTACAGCATTGTGACGTCTTTTTAGGCATTTCCATTGGAGAATGGCCGTAAGGGACCATATTTGGCGAGTGGTCACATGGTGTCTCCCGGAGAAAATCTCACGTAAAATACTGAGGAAGCCATTTTCCAATCACTTCTTATGAGAAAACAATTGCCTTGACGGATATATTATCGAATATTTATGTTAAAAACACCTTGAGGATGGATCCTAAACAACGTTTGCCGTGTTTCTGTCGATAGCAAATTTTGAAAAAAGTTTGGCGTTATAGTTTAAGTATTTTTCGGTCGATTTCTCAGCCAAAACTGACGAACAAACGGGAGCTATTTCGCCTACAAAAATATTCTTTTTTGAAAAAAGGAACATTTGCTATCTAACTGGGAGTCTCCTGAGTGAAAGCATCTGCAGTTCTTCAAAGGTAAATTATTTAATTTGGTTGCTTTTCTTATTTTTGTGAAAATGTTGCCTGCTGCCAACAGAGCCTAGCATAGCATTATGCCATGCTAAACTTACACAAATGCTTGTCTAGCGTTGGCTGTAACGCATATTTTGAAAATCTGAGATGACAGTGTTGTTAACAAAAGGCTAAGCTTGTGTTTCAATATATTTATTTCATTTCATTTGCGATTTTCATGAATAGGAAAAGTTGCGTTTTGCTAATGCGTTTGAGGCTATGATTACGCTCCCGGATACGGGTTTGCTAGTCGCAAGAAGTTCAAAAGGCCTTAATAATCAAACCAGTTTTGTTTTTGAATAAAGACTGTCCAAACAGCAAGTTACAATTGACCAAATCAGATTTGTGTGTGTTCAGATTGTAGTCATTGTAGTCATATGTTGTGTACCAAGCTAAGGTGAATGGCCACAGCAGTAAACTATCTTGCTACAGTGGCATGCGAAACTATTCACCCCCTTGGCATTTTTCCTATTTTGTTGCCTTACACCCTGGAATTAAAATATATTTTTTGGGGGCTTGTATCATTTGATTTACACAACATGCCTACCACTTTGAAGACTTTGTTTTTACTGTGAAAAAAACAAGAAATAAGACGAAAAAACGGAAAACTTGAGTGTGCATAACTATTCACCCCCCTGTAGTCAAAACCTTGTAGAGCCACCTTTTGTAGCAATTACAGCTGCAAGTCTCTTGTGGTATGTCTCTATAAGCTTGATGCTGCCACCACCATGCTTATATATAAATCTCGGGGTGATGAGAGGTGTTTGGTTTTCCTTGATGAATTTTATTATTTAATTATTTAATGAATATATGCCCCCCGGGGAGTGACATGGTCTTCTTTAGGAAGGTGTTTGATTTAATTGCCACAGAAACATCTGGCACTCTTATCTGTGGAGGGGATTTTAACATGATTTTAAACTGAAAATTTGGACAGCACAAATCAAACTAGGAAAATTTGTCTGCTTGCTAAATAGTTCAATAGAATATTACAGGATTTAGGACTGCTTGATCTATGGCGCGACTTTCACGTCAGATAGGGAATATACCACATCATCTCTCAAGTTCAAGATTAAAGCACAGAAACTGCTGAAAAAACAGGAATCATTGGGAAGCTTAGAACAATATCATATTCATTTCACAGACCCTCTTAAATTATGTGAGATTCAAAAGTTATAACAGAAAATGTACCAGATTTACGGTGAAGAAGTAGAGAAAAAGCTCAGGTTTCTGAAACAACAATATTATGCAGCAGGCATAAAGGCAACAAAATGACTAGCACGGAGACTCAGAAAACAACAAACACAGAATACATTTGTCAAAATAAAAGACCCCAAATCAAAGAAGATTACATGCAAATTGGATGAAATACAGAATGCATTTGAATCATGGTACAAATATGTACAAGCAACCAGAGAAGGCAGACAATAGAGCATTTATTGAGCTCACTTGATATCCCCTCAGTTGGGACAAAGCAAAATTATTGACTTACTTCAGAAATAACCATTGAAGAAATTAATAATACAATATCTAATCTAAAAACAAACAAATCTCCAGGCACTGAAGGCTTCCTTTCAGAATTGTTCAAAGCCTTCAGAGAACATTCATGTTTGTTGCCCAATAATGTTTTTACCATGTTTTGTGCTGCTACCATGTTGTGTTGCTACCATGTTGTTGTCATGTTGTTTTCGTACCATGATGTGTTGTCATGTGTTGCTGCCTTGCTATGTTGTCGTCTTAGGTCTCTCCTTATGTAGTGTTGTCTCTCTTGTCGTGAGGTGTGTTTTGTCCTGTATTTATATTTAATCTCAGCCCCTCAGCCCCCTCAGGCCGTCATTGTAAAGAAGAATTTGTTCTTAACTGACTTGCCTAGTTAAATAAAATAACAACTACTAACATCTACTTCTGGCCTGTTTTAACTGGACTCTGCAGGACGGGGATCTTCCACCATTGTGGAAAGAAGCCATAATATCTGGAAATCCTAAAGAGGGTAAAGATAAGAAGGAATGCAGTTCCTATAGACCTATCACAATTCTTAACATGGGTGATAAACTGTATGCATCAATAATAGACAAAAGAATGGAGCAGATTATAGCATATTTGAATGACAAGGATAAAACTGGTTTAAAAACTTCTTAGGGATATAAGGCACTATTTTCACGTCCGGATGAAAAGCGTTCCCAAAGTAAACTGCCTGGTACTCAGGCCCAGATGCTAGGATATGCCTATAACTGGTAGATTTGGATAGAAAACACTCTAAAGTTTCTAAAACGGTGACAATTATGTCTGTGAGTATAACAGAACTGATTTGGCAGGCAGAACCCTGAGGACAAACCACCCAGGAAGCTCACTGTGTTTTCAATTGGTTTTCTATGGGAAGCACTATTTAATAGGAACCTGGTTGCAGTTCCTATGGCTTCCACTAGATTCCACTCCACTCAGCCCCTAGTTCCTGAGAAATGAGGAACTAAGGGCTGTTCTTTGTGAGTGTCAAGCCAAGTGGACTCTTCTGTTTGGTGCGTGTGAACTGGATTGCGCGTCATGTATTTATCCGGTATTGAACACAGTATATTCCTTCTTAAATTTGATCGATTATTTACGTTTTAGGATACCCAAGGTTGGATTAGGAACGTTGTTTGAAATGTTTGGACCAAGTCTACAGGTAACTCATTAGATACATTGTCGGATGATCTCTGCATGTGCGGTTCCCACCGTGAAGCTTGGAGGAGGAGGTGTGATGCTGTGGGGGTGCTTTGCTGGTGACACTCTCTGTAATTTATTTAGAATTCAAGGCATACTTAACCAGCATGGCTACCACAGCATTCTGTAGCGATACGCCATCCATCTGGTCTGTGATTAGTAGGACTATAATTTGTTTTTCAACAGGACAATGACCCAAAACATACCTCCAGGCTATGTAAGGGCTATTAGACCAAGGAGAGTGATAGAGTGCTGCATTAGATGACCTGGCCTCTATTATCATGCAACCTCAACCCAATTGAGATGGTTTGGGATGAGTTGGACAGCAGAGTAAAGGAAAAGCAACCAAAAAGCATATGTGGGAACTCCTTCAAGACTGTTGGAAAACCATTCCTGATGAAGCTGGTTGATGATGTTATCTTATTATTAAAGACCCAGGTTCAAGTGTACATCGATTGATGGATGTTTTACAAACATTTGGAACATATTCAGGGTATGTGGTTAATGTACACAAGACCCAAGCCCTACTGTCACGACTTCCGCCGAAGTTGGCTCCCCTGCCTGTTCGGGTGGTGCTCGGCGGTAGTCGTCACCGTCCTACTAGCCGCTACCGATCCCTTTTTCGTTTGTCTGTTGATTTTGTCTTATTAGTTTCACCTGTTTGTATTTTAGTTTAATTAGCTTCCCTATATGTAGTAGGTTGTCCCGCCCTTGTTTTGTGCGGGATTGTTTTTTGTTACTCTGTTGGATTGTGGTTTTCATGTGTGTATTCTCCGGACTGTTTGGTCCTGGTTTTGGTCTGTTCTGTTCTATGCAGGACTGCGTTTTTTGGCCGGAGAATAAAAATCACGATATACTGAACCCTGCTCTCTGCGCCTGATTCCAACCCACCACTCCTAGTATCCCGTGACACCTACTATATAATTAAACCCCACAGCAAGAGCTGAAGAGCAGGTATAACTTCCAGTGGACCTCTTCATCCATTAAATATCTTGGAGTAAATCTTCTAAAAGTTACACCCAAACTTGATGACAAGAATTACGTTTCCATCAACAAGAAAATATATGATGATCTGGACAGGTGGAATTCACTTCATTTGGAAGTGTCTGAATTACAGCTGTATCAACCCTCTAGGAAGAATTAAACTTGGTTAAACTTTTCTAGTGTGTCCGTTGAGTTATTTATCAAGGGCGGATCACTCTCATATCTTTTGGTCCTGCCCCGCAATTGAAGCTTACTGGGGAGAAATAAGATCTAACATTGGAAAAATAATGGGTTTTGACATAGAATAAGCATTCATTTGTAAGATGGCGCTGGAGCAGAAGGCAGATGTTTTACGTGACCCCAACCAATTGTGTTTTTAATTTTTTTATCTGCATTGTTTGTAACTTATTTTTACTATTTTTGTAGATAATGTTGCCGCTATCGTCTCTTATGACCGAAAATAACTTCGACATCAGGACTGCGATTACTCACCACAAACTAGCAGAATCCCTTTTCTTATTTCACAACTTTGACGAGCACGAGGAGGAGGATATATGGCTCCCTTGGGAACAGGCTCAGACCCCAGTGATCTGCGTGAAGAGGAGGCGGAGGAAGAGAGGCTGGAGAGCGGGCTGCCTTCAGAGAAGTCGGAGGCAATCGAATAAACCCCCACTCCTCTCAATTCTGCTAGCAAACATGCAATCTTTGAACAATAAAATGAACCAGTTATTGGGAAGATTATGACCATTTGGAGATTTAGAGATTAAAAACTGTAATATCGTGTGCGTCACAGAGTCATGGCAGAACGTCGACAATATCAAAATAATGCTGGCTGGTTATATGATGTACCGGCAGAATATAACAGCTGCGTCTGGTAAGATAAGGGGCGGCGGTCTAGGTATTTTTGTAAACAACAGCTGGTGCACAATTTCTAAGGAAGTCTCGAGCTATAGCTCGCCTGAGGTAGAATTTCTCATGATATGCTGCAGAACTCACTACATACCGAGAGAGTTTATCTATATTTTTCTATTTATTTACATACCACAACAGTCAGAGGCTGGCACTAAGATAGCATTGAATGAGCTGCATTCCGCCATAAGCAAACAAGAAAACGTTCACCCAGAGGTGGCGCTTCCATTAGCAGTGGACTTTAATGCAAGGAAACTTAAATCAGTTTTACCAAGTTTCTATCAGCATATTAAATGTGCAACCAGAGGGAATATAACTCTGGACCACCTACACTCCACACACAGAGACGCATACAAAGCTCTCCCTTGCCCTCCATTTGGCAAATCTGACCATAATTCCATCCTCCTGATTCCATGCTAGGCTACAGGACTGTTTTGCTAGCACAGACTGGAAAATGTTCCGGGATTCCTCCAATGGCATGAGGATTACACCACATCTGTCATTGGCTACATCAAAAAGTGCATTGATGATGTCATCCCCAACAGTGACCGTATGTACATACCCCAACCAGAAGCTATGAATTACAGGCAGCATCCGCACTGAGCTAAAGGCTAGAGCTGCTGCTTTCAAGGAGCGGGACTCTAATCTGAAGTTTATAAGAAATCCCGCTATGTCCTCCGATGAACAATCCAACAGCTAAAGTGTCAATACAGGACTAAGATCCAGTCAATACAGGACTAAGATTCACCTTTATTTAACCAGGTAGGCTAGTTGAGCACCAGTTCTTATTTCTAACTGCGACTTAGCCAAGATAAAGCAAAGCAGTGTGACACAGACAAAAACACACAGAGTTACACATGGAGTAAACAATAAACACAGCCAATAACACAAAAGTCAATGACACAGTAGAAAAAAGAAAAAGTATATATACAGTGTGTGCAAAAGGCATGAGGAGGTAGGTATTAAATAGGCCATAGGAGCGAATAATTACAATTTAGCAGATTAACACTGGAGTGATAAATGAGCAGATGATGATGTGCAAATAGAGGTACTGGTGTGCAAAAGAGCAGAAATGTAAATAAAATAAAAACAGTATGGGGATGAGGTATGTAGCTTGGGTGGGCTATTTACAGATGGACTATACAGCTGCAGTGATTGGTTAGCTGCTCAGATAGTTGATGTTTAAAGTTGGTGAGGGAAATTTAAGTCTCCAACTTCAGCGATTTTTGCAATTCGTTCCAGTCACTGGCAGCAGAGAACTGAAAGGAAAGGCGGCCAAATGAGGTGTTGGCTTTGGGGATGATCAGTGAGATATACCTGCTGGAACGTATGCTACGGGTGGGTGTTGTTATCGTGACCAGTGAACTGAGATAAGGCTGAGCTTTACCTAGCATAGACTTATAGATGACCTGGAGCCAGTGGGTCTGGCGACGAATATGTAGCGAGGGCCAGCCGACTAGAGCATACAGGTCGCAGTGGTGGGTGGTATAAGGTGATTTGGTAACAAAACGGATGGCACTGTGATAGACTGCATCCAGTTTGCTGAGTAGAGTGTTGGAAGCTATATTGTAGATGACATTGTCGAAATCGAGGATCAGTAGGATAGTCAGTTTTACGAGGGTAAGTTTGGCGGCGTGAGTGAAGAAGGCTTTGTTGCAAAATAGAAAGCCGATTCTAGATTTGATTTTGGATTGGAGATGTTTAATATGAGTCTGGAAGGAGAGTTTACAGTCTTGGCCAGACACCTAGGTATTTATAGTTGTCCACATATTCTAGGTCGTAACCATCCAGGGTGGTGATGCTAGTCGGGCGGGCGGGTGCGGGCAGTGAACGGTTGAAAAGCATGCATTTGGTTTTACTAGCGTTTAAGAGCAGTCTGAGGCCACGGAAGGAGTGCTGTATGGCATTGAAGCTTGTTTGGAGGTTAGTTAGCACAGTGTCCAAGGAAGGGCCAGAGGTATACCGAATGGTGTCGTCTGTGCAGAGGGGGATCAGGGAATCGCCCGCAGCAAGAGCGACATCATTGAGATATACAGAGAAAAGAGTTGGCCCAAGAATTGAACCCTGTGGTACCCCATAGAGACTGCCAGAGGCCCGGACAACATGCCCTCCGATTTGACACACTGAACTCTGTCTGCAAAGTAGTTGGTGAACCAGGCGAGAAAGTCATCAGAAAAACCAAGGCTATTGAGTCTGCCGATAAGAATACGGTGATTGACAGAGTTTTAAAACTTGGCCAGGTCGATGAAGACGGCTTCACAGTACTGTCTTTTATCGATGGCGGTTATGATATTGTTTAGTACCTTGAGCGTGGCTGAGGTGCACCCGTGAGCGGCTCGGAAGCACATCGGAGAAGGTACAGTGGGATTCGAAATGGTCAGTGATCTGTTTATTAAGTTGGCTTTTGAAGACTTTAGATAGGCAGGGCAGGATGGATATACTGTAGGTCTGTAACAGTTTGGGTCTAGGGTGTAACCCCCTTTGAAGAGGGGGATGACCGTGGCAGCTTCCCAATCTTTAGGGATCTCGGACGATACGAAAGAGGGGTTGAACAGGCTGGTAGTAGGGGTTGCAACAATTGCGGCAGATAGTTTTAGAGAGAGAGGGTCCAGATTGTCTAGCCCAGCTGATTTGTACTGGTCCAGGTTTTGCAGCTCTTTCAGAACATCTGCAGTCTGGAAATGGGTGAAGGGGAAGCTGGGGAGGCTTGGGCGAGTAGCTGCGGG
Organism: Oncorhynchus mykiss; assembly: GCF_057628025.1. Lineage (NCBI taxonomy): Eukaryota > Metazoa > Chordata > Actinopteri > Salmoniformes > Salmonidae > Oncorhynchus > Oncorhynchus mykiss. The sequence continues at coordinate 5,598,779 of NC_143041.1, forward strand.
GGGGCTGTTGGCGGGGATTGGAGTAGCCAGGAGGAAGGCATGGCCAGCCGTTGAGAAATGCTTATTGAAATTTTCGATTATCATGGATTTATTAGTGGTGACCGTGTTACCTAGCCTCAGTGCAGTGGGCAGCTGGGAGGAGGTGCTCTTGTTCTCCATGGTCTTTACAGTGTCCAATAACTTTTTGGAGTTGGAGCTACAGGATGTGAATTTCTGCTTGAAAAAGCTAGCCTTTGCTGCGTGTATTGGTTCCTGACTTCCCTGAACAGTTGCATACCGTGGGGACTATTCAATGCTATGGCAGCCCGCCACAGGATGTTTTCATGCTGGTCAAGGGCAGTCAGGTCCGGAGTGAACCAAGGGCTATATATGTTCTTAGTTCTGCATGTTTTGAATGGGGCATGCTTATCTAAGATGGTGAGGAAATTACTTTTAAAGAATGACCAGGCATCCTCGACTGACGGGATGAGGTCAATATCCTTCCAGGATACACGGGCCAGGTCATTTAGAAAGGCCTGCTCGCATAAGTGTTTTAGGGAGCGTTTGACAGTGATGAGGGGTGGTCGTTTGACCGCGGACCCATAGCGGATACAGGCAATGAGGCAGTGATCACTGAGATCCTGATTGAAAACCTCGGAGGTGTATTTGGAGGGCAAGTTGGCCAGCATAATGTCTATGAGGGTGCCCATGTTTACGGACTTAGGGTTGTACCTGGTGGGTTCCTTGATGATTTGTGTGAGATTGAGGGGATCTAGCTTAGATTGTAGGACTGCTGGGGTGTTAAGCATATCCCAGTTTAGGTCACCTAACAGAACAAATTCTGAACCTAGATGGGGGGCGATCAATTCACAAATGGTGTTCAGGGCACAGCTGGGAGCGGAGGGGGGTCGATAGCAGGCGGCAACAGTGAGAGTAATTTCTGGAGAGGTTAATTTTTAAAATTAGAAGTTCAAACTGTTTGGGTATAGACCTGGAAAGTATGACAGAACTTTGCAGGCTATCTCTACAGTATATTGCAACCCCTCCCCCTTTGGCAGTTCTATCTTGACGGAAAATGTTGTAGCTGGGTATGGAAATCTCAGAATTGTTGGTGGCCTTTAGACAGGTCAACCTTCACAAGTTCGCAGGGCAAGAAGGATTACCAGAACATGTACTGTGAGCATGCGCTGACCAACTAGCAAGTGTCTTCACTGACATTTTCAAACCTCTCCCTGTCCGAGTCTGTAATACAAACTTGTTTTAAGCAGACCACCATAGTGCCTGTGCCGAAGACCACTAAGGTAACCTGCCTAAATGACTACCGACCTGTAGCACTGACTTCTGTAGCCACGAAGTGCATAGAAAGGCTGGTCATGGCTCACATCAACACCATCATCCCAGATACCCAAGACCCACTCCAATTTGCATACCGCCCCAACAGATCACAGATGATGCAGTCTCTATTGCACTCCACACTGCCTTTTCCCACCTGGACAAAAGGAACACCTATGTGAGAATGCTATTCATTGACTACAGCTCAGCGTTCAACACCATAGTCTCAAAGCTCATCAAAAAGCTCCTGGACTTCGTGATGGGCCTCCCCCAAGAGGTAAGCGTAGGTAACAACACATCCGCCCAGCTGATCCTCAACACAGGGGCCCCTCAGGGGTGCGTGCTCAGCCCCCTCCTGTACTCCCTGTTCACTCATGACTGTACGGCCAGGCACGACTCCAACACCATCATTAAATTTGCCGTTGACACAACAGCGGTAGGCCTGATCACCGACAACAATGAGACAGCCTTTCGGGAGGAGGTCAGAGACCTGGCCGTATGGTGCCAGGACAACAACTTCTCCCGCAACGTGATCAAGACAAAGGAGATGATTGTGGAGTACAGGAAAAAGAGTACCGAGCACGCCCCCATTCTCATCGACGGGGCTGCAGTGGAGCAGGTTGAGAGCTTCAAGTTACTTGGTGTCCACATCACCATCAAAATAACATTGTCCAAGCACACCATGACAGTCGTGAAGCTGGCACAACAAAGCCTATTCCCCCTCAGGAGACTGAAAAGATTTGGCATGGGTCCTCAGATCCTCAAAAGGTTCTGCAGCTGCAACATTGATTGCATCACTGGTTGCATCACTGCCTGGAATGGCAACTGCTCAGCCTTGGCCCCAGTACATCACTGGGGCCAAGCTTCCTGCCATCCAGGACCTCTATACCAGGCGCTGTCAGAGAAAGGCCCTACAATTTGTCAAAGACTCCAGCCACCCTAGTCATAAACTGTTCTCTCTGCTACCACAGGGTAAGCAGTACCAGAGCGCCTAGTCTAGGTCCAAGAGGCTTCTAAACAGCTTCTACCCCAAGCCATAAGACTCCTGAACATCTAGTCAAATGGCTACCCAGACTATTTGCATTGCCCACCCTCCACCACTACCCTCTCCACACCACTGCCACGCTCTGTTGTCATCTATGCATTGTCTCTTTAATTAACTCTACCTACATGTACGTACTACCTCAACTAACCGGTGTCCCCGCACATTGACTCTGTACCGGCACCCCCTGTAGATATTGTTCCTTTTTACTGCTGCTCTTTAATTACTTGTTACTTTTTACATTTTTTGAAACTGCACTGTTGGTTTGGGGCTCCTAAGTAAGCATTTCACTGTAAGGTGAAGGTGCAAACCTGTTGTATTCGGCACATGTGACTACTAAAATGTTATTTGATTTTGGATTTCTTAGTATTTCGGTGAAATACCTGAAAACTTTTACAATAGAGACATACCTGTTGAAGGTCCTACGGCCAACTGTAAAAAGGCTATCACTAGGATATGGCGATAAAAACAACCACACACTGTACGTAAGAAGAGAGTCCAGGAACCCTGGGAAAAATTGTTTTATTAGATGAAAATTGTCTAATTCAAAGATGACGGTACTGTAACTATTCTAATGTACGTATGATGTTGTACCTGCCAGACCTTTTTTTATTTGTGTGTTCTTTAATAAAAATGAAGTTAAAAACTATATACTGTATATATATGTATGAGCATTAAGGCCTGCAGTGTGAACAAGGCTTTAGAGACCTGGCAATATGCTTCATATGTATTGAACAACTATTGTCACAAAGGCAACACGGTCTTAAATTAACATTAGTAGAATCAGTTTCTAACTTGTTACTGGATGTCATTGCATCTGAACACCGAACTTACAAAATCCTTTATGTTCTTCAGGAAAAGGTTAATTATTTGGAGAATGCATAGCATGCTTTTACTAGAGGAGCCAAGTTCACCTCAATTGTAACTTTCACACATAGAGTGATGGCCAAATATATTGGCACCCGTGCACTTGTCTTAAACATCATTATCAATGTTTGATTGTAGGTAGGGTGTTGTTTTCTTTGAAAGCTTAATTTGATCATTTGTAAACATTGGAAGACCTCCCTGCTGAAAGAGACACAAGTAAGCCCAATTGAACTTTGTAAAACCCCACCTAAACAAGCCTTAAGCCTGGGAAAGTGTTTTGTGGATAAATAAAATAAAAAAATGTAGCTATTTGGCATACATATCGCCGCTATGTTCACTGATGACCAGATGGTGAAAGGCACCACTCAAACATGGGCCAAAGTGCCAGTCGAAAGGTTTGAGTTTGAGTTTGAGTATTTATTTTTTTACAGGGACAGTGCACATTAATCAACGTTTCAGTGAAAGTGATGGTTTTAGCCAGCCGGCTAATTTTCAACCGCAGTCCCTGGGCAGGTTATTAAAAACAATTACAATATAGACAATAGCAACATAGGACAAGCAAGACATAGCATACAGACAGAGCAACATAGGACAAGCAAGATGTAGCATACAGACACAGCAACATAGAACAAAAAGCAGCATGACAAAATTCATAAAAGCAACAAAGTGTTTCCACACCTCACAAGCTACAGACAACAGACAACATGGAAAGCGGCAACACACAGCTAGGGACCATGTTCACAAATGTAGCCATGTCTTCAAGCATTTTGTGAAAGTGTGATACGTGGTGCAGTTATGTGTGTCTGATGGCAGTGTATTCCAGACATGGGAAGCTCTCAGAGAAAACGGATTTACTAAAGATGCTTTTCCTTAAGGGAAATATATGGTCATCTCTCTTGGCAGACCTTGTGGATCTGCTGCCATATGTTTGGGTGTTCTGTTTAACAAAAATACTGAGTGGAGGGGGAGCCAGGCCATTTAGGATCTTGAATACAAGACATGCGTCGGTGTATTGCACAAGATTTTCCCAACTCAAGAGCTCATGCTTTCTGAGGATGTAACAGTGATGATGGCTATTGGGCTTCCTATCAAGCACTTTGAGAGCCTGTTTGTAGACAGACTGAATAGGTCTTAATGTTGTACAGCAAGCTTGTGCCCAACTAGTCAAGCAGTATGTTAAGTGGGTGAGTATCAGATGTGAAATACAGTTTTGCTACCTCTGTAGTCAAACAATTTCGTATAAATCGGAAATTAGCTAGGTTGAATTTGGTTATTTGAATTACCTTTTTCACATTATTTTTAAAAGAGAGGTTGGAATCAAGTATGATGCCAAGGTACTTAAAATCAGATACCACCTCGCGCTTCTCCCCTGACACATAGACATCTGGCTCAGTAGCATGTTGCCCTCTTTGTGAAAAACATACAAACAGTTTTTTTCACATTGAGATGCAAACACTGAGTCACTGAGCCACTTTGTAACCTGGACCATTGCAGTAGTGAGTTCTTGTGCAGCTTGTTGTTTGCTCTTTGCATGCACATATATCACTGTATCATCTGCATACATTTGAACTTCATACCTAGTACAGACAGACGGCAGATCATTAATGTACAGGCTGAACAGGAGGGGCCACAGTATTGACCCATGGGGCACGCCCACATCATAGCTAAGAGTGGGCGACAGCTCAATGCTCACTCTGATACACTGAGTTCTGCCTTCAAGGTATGATTTCATCCATCTCAAGGCATCAGGAGAAAAGTTGAACTTGGACAATTTTGTGATGAGAATCTCATGGTTAACAGTATCAAAAGCCTTCCTTAGGTCCAGAAACACAGCCCCAACAATCCTCCTTTGTCCATCTTGGACTTCACATTTTCCAGAAGAAAGCAGTTGGCCGTTTCTGTGGAGTGTTTCGCTCTGAAGCCAAACTGCATTGAGTGTAATATGAAGGGGCTGTTGTTGAGGTGGGCAATCAGTTGTTCTGTTACACACTTTTCAACAACCTTTGACACCACAGGTAGTAAGTATACTAATGGGCCTGTAGTTACTCACATCAGCAGGGTCGCCTGATTTAAAGATGGCCGTTATTATGGCCGACTTCCATACCCTTGGAAGCACCCTGAGACCAATAGATGTGTTAGTGACCTTAGTAATGGGGCCAATGAGTGACTCTTGTAGTTTTTAAGAAACGTAGAGTCCAGCCCAAACACATCTTTGGATTTAGAGTTCTTTAGTGAGCTAATCACCTTGTTCACCTTGTTGACTCAGGATCCTCCCTTATCCTCCCTTATGATGAAGACAGGTTGAGCGTCATTCACTAGCACTGAGCCCAAGAAACCAGTGGAGGGGTTCTGTGTCAGTACCCTGACAGAGTCAATAAAGTAGGAATTGAAGGCTATTGCTATTTCGACTGCATCCTGTGTTAGATTGTTATTCACTATGATTTCTAGTCTTTTTGCAGTGTTACTATGGTCTTTCCCTGTTAACTTTTTTAGATTCTCCCGGATCAATTTAGAATTTCCCTTTGCTTCACCAATTATGTTAATAAAAAAGTTTGGTAACTGATGCCTACAAAAAATCTTTAGGGGCTTTAATATTGCAGATAGATGGTAAGTAATGTAATTGTCTGCCTCATTTCCAATCCTCCATATATTTTTTGGGGGTAAAAATATATACGTACAGTACCAGTCAAAAGTTTGGACACCTACTCATTCAAGGATTTTTCTTTATTTTTTACTATTTTCTACATTGTACAATAATATTGAAGACATCACAAGTATTAAATAATACATATGAAATCATGTAAAAACCAAAAAAGTGTAAAACACATAAAAATATGTTATATTTTTGAGATTCTTCAAAGTAGCCACCTTGATGACAGCTTTGCACACTCTTGGCATTCTCTCAACCAGCTTCACCTGGTATGCTTTTCCAGCCGTCTTGAAGGAGTTCCCACATATGCTGAGCACTTTTTAGCTGCTTGTCTTTCACTCTGCGGTCCAACTCATCCAAAACCATCTCAATTGGGTTGAGGTCGGGTGATTGTGGTGGCCAGGTCATCTGATGCAGCACTCTATCACTCTCCATGGTCAAATAGTCCTTACACACCCTGTAGGTATATTTTGGGTCATTGTCCTGTTGAAAAACAAATGATAGTAGGACTAAACGCAAACCAGATAGGATGGTGTTTCGCTGCAGAATGCTGTGGTAGCGATACTGTTAAGTGTGCCTTGAATTCTAAAAAAATCACAGACAGCGTCAGCAGCAAAACACCCCCACACCATCACACCTCATCCTCCATGCTTCACGGTGGGAACTGCACATGCGGAGATCATCCATTCACCTACTCTGCGTCTCACAAAGACATGGTGGTTGGAACCAAATCTCAAATTTGGATACATCAGACCAAAGGACAGATTTCCACCAGTCTTATGTCCATTGCTTGTGTTTCTTGTCCCAAGCAAGTCTCTTCTTATTATTGGTGTCCTTTAGTAGTGGTTTCTTTGCAGCAATTTGACCATGAATGCCTGATTCACGCAGTCTCCTCTGAACAGTTGATGTTGAGATGTGTTTGTTACCTGAACTCTGTGAGGCATTTATTTGGGCTGCAATATGAGCTGCAGATAACTCTAAGAAACTTATCCTCTGCAGCAGAGGTAACTCTGGGTCTTCCTTTCCTGTGGCAGTTTCGTCATAGCGCTTGATGGTTTTTGCGACTGCAATGAAATTTTACGCATTGACTGACCTTCATGTTTAAAAGTAATGATGGACTATCGTTTCCCTTTGCTTATTTGAGCTGTTCTTGCCATAATATGGATTTGTTCTTTTGTATCTTCTGTATACCTTCTCGATCTTGTCACAATACAACTGATTTGCTCAAACCCATAAAGAAGTAAAGAAATTCGACAAATTAACTTTAAGAACAAATTCTTATTTACAATGACGGCCTACTCCGGCCAAACCCGGACGACGCTGGGCAAATTGTACTCCGCCCTATGGGACTCCCAATCACAGCCTGGATACAACATTCTAAACAGTAATGCAATAGTTCATTGGATCACTTTGCATGTTCACTGCTGCCACCTAGTGGCCAAAATCTAAATTGCGCCTATAATCCTCAGTCATATAAAAAAAAATGTAGTACTATTTTATCCTTATTTTAACAGGTAAGTTGACTGAGAACACGTTCTCATATCTTCTTTGAGGTAGGGGGCAGTATTGAGTAGCTTGGATGAAAAACATGCCCAAATGAAGCTGCTTGCTACTCAGCCGTAAAAGCTAGAATGTGCATATACAGTGCCTTGCGAAAGTATTCGCCCCCCTTGAACTTTGCGACCTTTTGCCACATTTCAGGCTTCAAACATAAAGATATAAAACTGTATTTTTTTGTGAAGAATCAACAACAAGTGGGACACAATCATGAAGTGGAACGACATTTATTGGATATTTCAAACTTTTTTAACAAATCAAAAACTGAAAAATTGGGCGTGCAAAATTATTCAGCCCCCTTAAGTTAATACTTTGTAGCGCCACCTTTTGCTGCGATTACAGCTGTAAGTCGCTTGGGGTATGTCTCTATCAGTTTTGCACATCGAGAGACTGAATTTTTTCCCATTCCTCCTTGCAAAACAGCTCGAGCTCAGTGAGGTTGGATGGAGAGCATTTGTGAACAGCAGTTTTCAGTTCTTTCCACAGATTCTCGATTGGATTCAGGTCTGGACGTTGACTTGGCCGTTCTAACACCTGGATATGTTTATTTTTGAACCATTCCATTGTAGATTTTGCTTTATGTTTTGGATCATTGTCTTGTTGGAAGACAAATCTCCGTCCCAGTCTCAGGTCTTTTGCAGAATCCATCAGGTTTTCTTCCAGAATGGTCCTGTATTTGGCTCCATCCATCTTCCCATCAATTTTAACCATCTTCCCTGTCCCTGCTGAAGAAAAGCAGGCCCAAACCATGATGCTGCCACCACCATGTTTGACAGTGGGGATGGTGTGTTCAGGTTGATGAGCTGTGTTGCTTTTACGTCAAACATAACGTTTTGCATTGTTGCCAAAAAGTTCAATTTTGGTTTCATCTGACCAGAGCACCTTCTTCCACATGTTTGGTGTGTCTCCCAGGTGGCTTGTGGCAAACTTTAAACAACACTTTTTATGAATATCTTTAAGAAGTGGCTTTCTTCTTGCCACTCTTCCATAAAGGCCAGATTTGTGCAATATACGACTGATTGTTGTCCTATGGACAGAGTCTCCCACCTCAGCTGTAGATCTCTGCAGTTCATCCAGAGTGATCATGGGCCTCTTGGCTGCATCTCTGATCAGTCTTCTCCTTGTATGAGCTGAAAGTTTAGAGGGACGGCCAGGTCTTGGTAGATTTGCAGTGGTCTGATACTCCTTCCATTTCAATATTATCGCTTGCACAGTGCTCCTTGGGATGTTTAAAGCTTGGGAAATCTTTTTGTATCCAAATCCGGCTTTAAACTTCTTCACAACAGTATCTCGGACCTGCCTGGTGTGTTCCTTGTTCTTCATGATGCTCTCTGCGCTTTTAACGGACCTCTGAGACTATCACAGTGCAGGTGCATTTATACGGAGACTTGATTACACACAGGTGGATTGTATTTATCATCATTAGTCATTTAGGTCAACAATGGATCATTCAGAGATCCTCACTGAACTTCTGGAGAGAGTTTGCTGCACTGAAAGTAAAGGGGCTGAATAATTTTGCACGCCCAATTTTTCAGTTAATTTATTAAAAAAGTTTGAAATATCCAATAAATGTCGTTCCACTTCATGATTGTGTCCCACTTGTTGTTGATTCTTCACAAAAAAATACAGTTTTATATCTTTATGTTTGAAGCCTGAAATGTGGCAAAAGGTCGCAAAGTTCATGGGGGCCGAATATTCTCGCAAGGCACTGTATAATCCTGGGAGGGAAAACAACTGTCCATGTTACTAGCTACTGCGAGCGACACAGATTTACAGCTTCCCAGTGGCAAACACCTTAGGTTGGCAGGCAGCTCGATACAATACCGGTGGAGTATTCATTAATTCATTGGGTTTAGCGGCTCACAAGTAGTTTAACAGTCCATGGAGTGGATTATGTGTAAAATACAGCCTATCTGGAAAAAAAAACATTGTGCCGCTAAAAATATGGGTAATAACTTTTGAACTGCTAGATACAGAACATTTTCTCTGTAGTAATGGTGAAAACACAGCGTCACGAATCTGCACTCAGTTTATTCTCTATGGCACTCAGAGGCTGCGGTGTACCTAAAAGCCCATCATCACAACAAATATTATCTGGGTGATTTTCTTCTAGGTCGCACAGCAAGACATTTACGAGCAATTTAGAGCAGACCAAAATGGCTTGCATCAACTTGAGCTAGCTAGCTGGATAGCTAGCGAACTTAAGCCAGCTAGCTACCTTGGTTAGCTAAGAAAATATGGAGTAATTCAACATTGTCTAGCAAAAAACATACTTATAAACAAGTCAAGATTCCTACCCAGCAGATGTTGAAAATATTATTCCATTTCACAGCCGCTTCAAGAAAATATTTACTAAAATAGTCTGAGCTTCATATGTCTCACCTGACAGCATGACGTTCGTGCCTGAAACTGATCATTTGAATCTACAGTAGGCATAAGCTATTACCGTAAAGAAATAGTATGTTAGAGTAATTTTTACAGGAGGCTTCCAATTACAGTTAATAACAGTTTTTTTCAGCATTTTACCCATAATTCAATGCTACACATTAACTGTACTGTGCATTCTACAGTGTTTTACTGTTAAGATTACACAAAAGTATTACAGTGACGATGAACACATTCCACAACAAACAACTCCTACTGGAGCAGGATATTGTAGCCTACAGTTCTGTCTTATTGTGTGGCTACATAAACCTACCTTGACTTTCATGTTGAAAATTTCCCTCTTCAGGTAGATAGGGTAAGTCAGCAGACTGATCACACCACTTGTTTTGTTGATGCTAAAAACACCATCTGTACCTGCATAGGACAGAGGAGAGATTTCACAGTACGGTAGGAACATGTCATAGGGAGTAGGGATGTACTATAATATGTACACTCGTAGCACTTTCTTTTCTAAGTAAACTCAGCAAAAAAAATAAACATCCTCTCACTGTCAACTGCGTTTATTTTTAGCAAACTTAACATGTGTAAATATTTGTATGAACATAACAAGATTCAACAACTGAGACATAAACTGAACAAGTTCCACAGACATGTGACTAACAGACATAGAATAATGTGTCCCTGACAAAGGGGGGGGTCAAAATCAAAAGTAACAGGTAGTATCTGGTGTGGCCACCAGCTGCATTAAGTACTACAGTGCATCTCCTCCTCAAGGACTGCACCAGATTTGCCAGTTCTTGCTGTGAGATGTTGCCCCACTCTTCCACCAAGGCACCTGCAAGTTCCCGGACATTTCTTGGGGGAATGGCCCTAGCCCTCACCCTCTGATCCAACAGGTCCCAGACATGCTCAATAGGATTGAGATCCGGGAATTCGCTGGCCATGGCAGAACACTGACATTCCTGTCTTGCAGGAAATCATGCATAGAACGAGCAGTATGGCTGGTGGCATTGTCATGCTGGAGGGTCATGTCAAGAAGAGCCTGTAGGAAGGGTACCACATGAGGGAGGAGGATGTCTTCCCTGTAATGCACAGCGTTGAGATTGCCTGCAATGACAACAAGCTCAGTCCGATGATGCTGTGACACACCGCCCCAGACGATGACGGACCCTCCACCTCCAAATTGATCCTGCTCCAGAGTACAGTCCTCGGCGTAACACTCATTCCTTCAATGATAAACGCAAATCTGACCATCACCCCTGGTGAGACAAAACCGTGTCTCGTCAGTGAAGAGCACTTTTTGCCAGTCCTGTCTGGTCCAGCGACGGTTGGATGTTGCCGGTGATGTCTGGCGAGGATTCAAATAAATAAAAAACTGAAAAGTGGTGCGTGCATATGTATTCACCCACTTTGCTATGAAGCCACTAAATAAGATCTGGTGCAACCAATTACCATCAGAAGTCACATAAGTTAGATTGCACACAGGTGGACTTTATTTAGTGTCACATGATCTGTCACATTATCTCAGTGTATATATACACACCTGTTCTGAAAGGCCCCAGAGTTCGCAACACCACTAAGCAAGGGGCACCACCAAGCAAGTGGCACCATAAAGACCAATGAGCCCTCCAAACAGGTCAGGGACAAAGGTGTGGAGAAGCTGCTATTCGAGAACTCATCTGGATTAGAAATCAAACTCTGGATATCTTATTCCAGAGCACATTGTACAGCTGTTTTTAAAGATTTTATTGCCAGGAATCCTTTGTGTAGGCAATGCCATATGTATAGGTTAATAAGCATATAGTATGCAGCTGTCGTTTTTAAACCTATAGCATACATGACACACCCATATCTTTCTATCTACATGCTTTTCTTTAGGTTTCTATGCAAATTAATAAATTACCTGCAGCTAGTTATTTGAAAAGAGACATTCATGCAAAAACATGATTCAAACTTGAATTCACTGACAGAGAGATGGCTAATGAAACACCAGCTTCGTGAGCAGGCACATTGACGTTTACAATATTTGATGGCTAGTCTAGTCGACTGTAACATTGCTTAGCTTTCAATAAATTGGTCAACGGAGTTACCTCTTCATAAGATCAAAACCATTCATATTGCATGAAGCATATTTCAAGTGCACTCGGAAACCGTCTCATTTCATTCCTAGGGAGCTGACGTTAGCTCCTCTTAACACACTGACAGCAGATCACGATTGCATGTGTTTACATCTTAGAAGCAGACCATTGAATACCTTCATCACGAGGGGTATGTAAAGGAGTTCAGACACACAACAGGCTTTTTGGTATGTTATATCAAATTAAATGAGCACCTATCATGGTAAATCAATGTAAATAAACAATGTATACAGCGATACTCCATAGAAAGCCTACTGGATAACTGTTGATGCTTACCATTCTCAAGGGAATAATGAATTGGTTTGGGCATTCCTAGGTCTCCATCTTTGGCAAAAACTGTGAATATTTCCGAACCCTGTGGACAGAAGTGTTATTAGAATAGTCTGAGCTATGAAACAAATCTATGTAATTACCAGTAAAACAAGATTGGTAATCAGCTTTGAGGCATTAGAGGCATTCAGGATAAATACAGCTGGAATATTTCTCTCCAATAGCTACATGGACGGTAGCAGTGTGCTTGTTGGACTATAATGAAGATGTATACGTAAGAAATAGAGAAAAATATATATTAATACTATAAAATATAATTTTGTGGTTCAGTCTACATGTTACCAGTTGCGCAATATATACCATGCTCCCCCAAAATCTACTGTATTTTCTATCGTCCATATTATGAGGCGTTGAATGAATACAATCTTAGTTTATGAATTCCCATCAACATCAAAAACAGAAATATAGTTATAATGATACAGTAGTTCAATAGTTGAACAGTCATGTTTTTGCTGAGTGTAACACATGCAACATCACTCAATTACACTTGTCGTTTAGGCTGTTTCTTGCTGATAATAAGGAGATTCATTAGACAAAGACCGTAGGATAAAGTTGCAAAATGTTTTGCCATGTCAACCTTATACTTCAAACATAAAACATTTTACAGCAAAAAATAGTTTATTTTGAACAAATGCAGGTGCCCTGTTTCATTCTGTTTGCTTCTGTTTGCTTCCATTTGGTTCGTAGTGAATATACCCCTGGAGCAGTCCACCACAAAAACACAGCATGGGGCTACTAAGAGACTGCAGAGAGAGAACCGACTGGTTACAAACGGGTTGAAACAACATTTCCATGCAATTTCAACAACAACAAACAGAGGATCTTTGCTATCAAGCTATCAATGTGCATAATATCTAAATAGCGAGACAAGAGTTGTGAAAAAATATGAAACGCTGATGGGCATTCTGACTGACTGACAGCAAACTAGGCTGCCCGCTGCATGTTGAGGACACACACACCCCTCCTTGCACTCCTCCTAATCTGCAGCTTTTTTGCAGTGACTGAGAATGTGCAGGGAGGTATTTTGCCAACATCTACTTACGCATATTAAAACACAGAGTATCACGAGTATCATCAAATCCGACTATCAACTTTCAATTTATGGGTACGATTACGAATACGAGTATTGCCATGGTGGCATACCCCTACTTTTCACGCTCGAGTTCCAAATATCTCTAACGGATAGATCCCCAGCATGATTTTTTTATGGGTGTGATGTCAGAATATGCTCACTGTTCTAAAATGTGATTGTTACGCAACACGACAGTTAACTGGCGCTGCCTTCAAACCAAGGCATGCTTCCAGCTAATTTTCTATCTATATTATCTAACTTGTCAATTTCAAGTTATTTTCAAACAACATTTTGAAATGAGGTGTGTTCCGCCTCCTCATTACTTCACATAGAAGTAGCCTTTTTCACTGTGGTGGACAATTTACATTTGAGGCATGCTATGTTAATGTAAGGCGAGGATTAGATCGATGAGCCGGACAAACTGCTCACTTTGATGAGTGCCCAAGCACTTCCCCAGTGTTTCCGCAGGTCAAGTATGACGAGAACCTTTCTGGGGATTGTTGCCAGTTTCATTGATGGGAGATATAAAGGCCACAAGGCGTGGCTGAGCTCTAAGCACATATAAGGACACCACATATTTACCAAAAATATGAAAGTGTACTGAGGAACTGAAAAGTGCAGCGACAGGTAATACGAGTGGTGACTGACAGCACAAGCAGGATGATCAAGACCTTCAACCTACTTGGTTTTGAGGAAACCAATGATGACGGACAGGAGGAAGATGTGGCATCCAACATGAAGGTGGAGGCCGCACCACCTGCAGTCTGACAGTTCCAAACTGACCATATAGCCAACAATGTGGACATGATGGCAAACCTGTACCTCACAGAGTCAAATCTTCATTTCCGGTGCCCAATTGAAATGCTTCAAATCGCAATAAAGGATGACACTAACATGCAAGATGGGGTTAGTGGACTGATCCAGAAAGTGGGGAAAAGTGTTAGGAAGAGTACATTGAACACAGAGGAAAATTACAGATTGGGAGTGCATCCCACAACATCCTGCATGACAAGATGGAACAGTCAATTACACATGATTGAGTCTGTGTTAAAGATGTTTCAAAGAGACCCATTGAGGCAAAACAAACTGAAGTCTACCTTTGATGATGCAAAAACTCATCCTAAATGAAGAGCGTCGGCTACAGGTCCTGGTGGAGGTACTGACACCACAAGCTGACCTAATATACAGAAAGAGTTGGGGAACCTGAGCATGATTCTCCCTGCCATGTCAGAAATAAAGAAATTGTTGACTAGCATGTCTCAGCCCATAGACATTGCTGCTTTTGCAGAAACACTATCAGATTGCATCTCCACTCGGTACAGGCAATACTATAACGATAAACATCTTGTCATAGCCACCGTCCTGAAACCCCAGGTTTAAAACTGAGTGCGTGATAAGGGATGAATTCGTGCATAACCAGTTGGAGAGATACTCAACATCATTGTGAAGGAAACCGGGGCTATCAACGCACCTCCGGTAGGTGCATCTGCCATACCAGTAGCACCTGCAGCACCTAACCCTGCCCTGAGCAGAATTAAGTGCCCAAAAGACCTTGCATGTTCGGTTTCTACTTCATTCAACAGCAGCAGTCCTCTCTAGCAGTCCTCTCTAGTTGCAAAAGGTCGGCCATGAGAAGAAACAGACGAGGACGTTATCATCTTTTGGAAAGACAACGCCTCATCCCTGCCCCGCCTGACAAGAGTGGGCAGAAGAGTTTTTAGCAATCTCAGTGGCTCTGCAAGCGCCAAAAAAAATTATTCACCGCTGCTGGCCTGCTCTCCAGGCACCATCGCATGAGCCTGAAGCCAGACTGAAGATGGAGATGAGCAATGTGAGATATGTAAACATTCTTAAAGTAGCATTATTAAAGTTACAAGTGTTCATTTATTAAAGTGGCCAATGATATCAAGTCTAAATATAGACAGCCGCCTCTCTGTGTTAGTGGTGGCTGTTTAACAGTCTGATGGCCTTGGGGCGGCAGGGTAGCCTAGTGGTTAGAGCGTTGGACTAGTAACCGGAAGGTTGCAAGTTCAAACTCCCGAGCTGACAAGGTACAAATCTGTCGTTCTGCCCCTGAACAGGCAGTTAACCCACTGTTCCAAGGCCGTCATTGAAAATAAGAATTTGTTCTTAACTGACTTGCCCAGTTAAATAAAGGTTAAAAAAAAGATAGATAGTTAGAAGCTGTTTGTCAATCTCTCTGTCCCAGCTTTGATGCACCTGTACTAACCTCGCCATCTGGATGGAAGCGGGGTGAACAGGCAGTGGCTCGGGTGGTTAATGTCCTTGATGATCTTTTTTGCCTTCCTGTGACATCGGATGTTGTAGGTGTCCTGGATGGCAGGTAGTTTGCCTCCGGTGATACTTTATGCAGATCGCACCAACCCCCGTAGAGCCTTGTGGTTGTGGGCAGTGCAGTTGCCATACCAGGTGGTGATACAGCCTGACAGGATGCTCTCAATTGTGCATCTGTAAAGTTTGTGTATTTTTGGTGACAAGCCAAATTTCTTCAGCCTCCTGAGGTTGAAGAGGCGAAGAACTTAAAGCTTTCCACCTTCTCCACTAATGTCCTGTCAATGTGGATAGGGGGGTTCTCCCTTTGCTGTTTCCTGAAGTCCATGATCATCTCTTTTGTTTTGCTGACATTCAGTGAGAGGTCATTTTCCTGACACCACACTCCGAGGGCCCTCACCTCTTCCCTGTAGGATGTTTTGTCGTTGTTGGTAATCAAGCCTACCACTGTTGTGTCATCTGGGAACTTGATGATTGACTTGGAGGTGTGCTTTGTCACGCAGTCATGAGTGAACAGGGAGCATAGGAGGTGGCTGAGAACAAATCCTTGCGGGGCCCCAGTGTTGAGGATCAGCGGAGTGGAGATGTTGTTTCCTACGCTCACCACCTGGGGGCGGCCCTTCAGGAAGTCCAGGACCCATTGCACAGGGTGGGGTCAGGACCCAGTGTCTCAAGCTTAATGATGATTTTGAAGGGTACTATGCTGTCGAATGCTGAGCTGTAGTCAATTAACTGCATTGTTACATAGGTATTCCTCTTGTCCAGATGGAATAGGGCAATGTGCAGTGCGATGGCAATTGCATCGTCTGTGGCCCTATTGGGGTGGTAGACAAATTGAAGTGGGTCTATGGTGACAAGTAGGGTGTAGGTGATGTGATCCTTGGCTTTCAAAGCACTTCATGATGACAGAAGTCATTTAGTTCAGTTACCTTAGCTTTCTTGCGAACAGGAACAATGGTGGCCATCTTGGAGCATGTGGGGACAGCAGACTGGGATGGGGATTGATTGAATATGTCTGTAAACACACAGCCAGGTGGTCTGCACATGCTCTGAGGACGCGGTTAGGGATGCCATCTTGGCCTTCAGCCTTGCAAGGGTTAACACGTTGAAATGTTTTACTCTCGTCATCCACAGAGAAGGAGAGCCAACAGTCTTTGGTAGCGGGCCACGTCGGTGGCATTGTATTATCCTCAAAACAGGTAAAGAAGTTGCTTAATTTGTCAGAAGCAAGATGTCGATTTCCGTGACGGGGCTGGTTTACCTTTCGTAATCTGTGACTGTCTGTGACTGTCTGTTGACCTTGCCACAAATGTCTCATGTTTGAGCCGTTGCATTGCGACTCCACCTTGTCTCATTGCCTTACTGATGGAATAACTGCACGGTTCTTATTCGGCCATATTTCCAGTCGCCATGATTAAAATGCGGTGGGACGTGTTTTCAGTTTTGCGTGAATGCTGCCATCAATCCACAGTTTCTGGTTAGGTCAACATAAATGTACGTCAATGTTATTATCTAAAGGCAACCTGGAACCAATCCCAGTCCACGTGATTGAAGCAATCTTGAATCGTGGAATCTGATTGGTCAGACCAGCGTTGGATAGACCTAAGCACATAACTTCCTGTTTTAGTTTTTGCCTATAGGAGGGGATCAACAAGGTGGAGTAACAGTCAGATTTGTCAAAAGGAGGGCAGGGGAGGGCCTTGTTTGCATCGCAAACGTTAGAGTAGCAATGGTCGAGCGTGTTACTCGCTCGTGTACAGCAATCAATATGCTGATAGAATTTAGGTAGCCTTGTTCTCAAATGAGCTTTGTTAACCTGTTATGGCTGCAACCCCCCTATCGGGATAAGTGTCATCAACAACCGCTGAATAGCATAGCGCTACATACAATAAATATGACTATAAATATTTATATTCATGAAATCACAAGTGCAATATAGGAAAACATTGTATGTAGCATTTTGTTAATCCACCTGTCATGTCAGATTTGAAATTATGCTTTACAGCGAAAGCAATCGAAGCGTTTGTGTAAATTTATCGATCGCACGATAAAACATTAATTCCACTTAGCATCAGGTAGCTCGGTCACGAAAATCAGAAAAGCAATCAAGTTAATCGTTTACCTTTGATGATCTTCGGATGTTTTCACTCACGAGACTCCCATTTACACAACAAATGTTCCGTTTGTTCCATAAAGATAATTTTATATCCAAAATACCTCCGTTTGTTTGTCACGTTATGTTCAGAAATCCACAGGAAAGAGCGGTCATGACAACGCAGACAAAAATTCAAAATAGTTTCCATTATGTCCACAGAAACATGTCAAATGTTTTTTATAATCAATCCTCAGGTTGTTTTTAAAATATATAATCGATAATATATAAATCGCAAATGTCTTTCACAGTAGGAAAAGGGAAAACAATGGCTGTCCAAATTCTGTTGCGCAAGCAAAACTCGTGACCACTTGACACGATGTTATCGTTCTGGCTCATTTTTCAAAATAAAAGCCTGAAACCATGTCTGAAGACATGTGGTTCATATCCCTTTAAATCCAGCAAAGGGAGGCTATGGAACATGCAGTTCTGTTATACTCACAGACAATATTTTGACAGTTTTGGAAACTTTAGAGTGTTTTCTAACCAATACTAATAATAATATGCATATATTAGCAACTGAGACTGAGGACCTGGCTGTTTACAATGGGCACCTTTTCATCAAAGCTACTCAATACTGCCCCTGCAGCCATATGAAGTTAAAAAAACCCAGCTACAATAAATGCAGCCTCAGGAAATATGGTTTCCAGTTTGCATAAAGTCCAGTGAAGTTTCTTGATGGCCGTCTTGTTATCCGCTTGCCGGGGGATATACACGGTTGTGATGATAACCGAGGAGAGTTCTCTTAGGAGATAATACGGTCGGCACTTGATTGTGAGGAATTCTAGGTCAGGTGAACAAAAGGACTTGAGTTCCTGTATGTTGTTACAATTACACCATGAGTCGTTAATCATACACCACCGCCCTTCTTCTTACCGGAGAGATGTTTATTCCTGTCAGCGGGATACAGTAAAATTCCCGAAATTAGCCTAAATTAGCCTAAATCTAATGACATGGTTACATTTTTGTTGAAGTGTTATACAATTGTACGGTGTGTGTCATGTTAGTGTGATATCTTGAGAGTTATGCATGTTTGTACTTACTGGTACGGACACTTCATAAACGTATCCGAAATATGGTGTCCCGACAAAGCTAGGGGGCGTGTCCTGGGTGTCAATCACATTGATTGTCAAGGTGGCAGAGGATGACATCACCTGTTCTTTTCCATTGTAATTCCCACCACCATCCTGTTACAGAATCAAATATCCCATATTATACATCCTTATTTTATGCAATTTAATTTAAAAGATCAGACATGGCTGTGTGGCCCTTTAACCTTTATTTATTCAAGTTTGTCTTCATTTAGATAAAATACATCCTTCAAGAAGGATTTGACACAGGATAGCAGCACAATCAACAGTAGAGATAACAAGGTGGATCATACTGCTGCTGGAAGTGCCCTACAATGTTTCGGAATTCGCAGCCAGTCCATCATATTTACGTTGG
Organism: Oncorhynchus mykiss; assembly: GCF_057628025.1. Lineage (NCBI taxonomy): Eukaryota > Metazoa > Chordata > Actinopteri > Salmoniformes > Salmonidae > Oncorhynchus > Oncorhynchus mykiss. Next base: position 5,618,021 of record NC_143041.1, read on the forward strand.
GGTAAAAGTCGATGGAAAACATTGTTGAATTCAAACGTTCTGCTGAAAGGTCCATGACAGTTTGCTATTGTTTTCTCTTTCCAGATACATTATAAATTACTGCTAAAGATTCTGCCAATACAGTAAATAGACCGTGGCTTACATAAAATATTTCACAGTATGTGTAGGGTACAGTAATTCTATGCGATAGGAGCGCTACATCATTGCCTATTTAATCTCTGAGCGTATACCAGGACAGGACAAATAAATCTGTTTATCTATTGATTAACTAAATATTGAACAACAATTTGTCTTTTGCATGCCATGGCCTGATGGCAATAGTTCCAAATGATACAGTAAATGAAGGGCGTTCTTGTCAAACAGGATATTGATAACGGGAAACATGCGTACAGTGGGGAGAACAAGTATTTGATACACTGCCGATTTTGCAGGTTTCCCTACTTACAAAGCATGTAGAGGTCTGTAATGTTTTGTCATAGGTAGACTTCAACTCTGAGAGACGGAATCTAAAACAAATATCCAGAAAATCACATTGTATGATTTTATAGTAATTAATGTGCATTTTATTGCATGACATAAGTAAAGGGGACAGGACGACTGCACCGTATTGAGGGGAGGATGGATGGGGCCATGTATCGCGAGATCTTGGCCAACAACCTCCTTCCCTCAGTAAGAGCATTGAAGATGGGTCATGGCTGGGTCTTCCAGCATGAAAATGACCCGAAACACACAGCCAGGGCAACTAAGGAGTGGCTCCGTAAGAAGCATCTCAAGGACCTGGAGTGGCCTAGCCAGTCTCCAGACCTGAACCCAATAGAAAATCTTTAGAGGGAGCTGAAAGTCCGTATTGCCCAGCGACAGCCCCGAAACCTGAAGGATCTGGAGAAGGTCTTTATGGAGGAGTGGGCCAATATCCCTGCTGCAGTGTGTGCAAACCTGGTCAAGAACTACAGGAAAAGTATGATCTCTGTAATTGCAAACAAAGGTGTCTGTACCAAATATTAAGTTCTGCTTTTCTGATGTACCAAATACTTATGTCATACAATAAAATCATACAATGTGATTTTCTGTATTTTTGTTTTAGATTCCGTCTCTCACAGTTGAAGTGTACCTATGATAAATAATTACAGACCTCTACATGCTTTGTAAGTAGGAAAACCTGCAAAATCGGCAGTGTATCAAATACTTGTTCTCCCCACTGTATGTATGGCTTGCGGCAAGTTTATGAATCTCGATATGTTTGTACATGCGCCAACTTTTCAGAAATGGCGAATGCAGAAATGTAGTAGTGTGAAATTTGCGCAATTGTTAGAAATGAGGCCCCAGTGTCATGACTGGCCTGTGAGGATCAGGTTACAGTCGATCACAGTTCTACAGAGATCTCTCTCCCTCCCGCAGAGGGGGAGAGGTATAGAGGGATTGATGGGGGAGTGGTTTATGACATCTCATGCCCTTCGTAAATTCTAAGGCAGCAGACTAATCATTTTTCCTTTAATGTTGGGGATTGGAATGTCTGTGTGTGCCTTAGGGAGAGGCTACCTCAGAACTGTAACATGCAATAAAAATGGACTTTGGGACATTACATTTCATCAGCCAAAATGGGGGTACCAATGATAGATGGAATATGAAAATGAATGTTGATTTTGTGATGTCATTAAAAGTTAAATGAAGATGTTATAACGGAAACATTGTAACTATAGTTTTCATAATATGTACATGACGTTGTGTAGAAAATATCCATATCAAAGATAATTTTTTTGTGATGATGAGGCTGTGATTTTAGTTGTCTAACAAGAACATAGTATATTGTAATACCTTGCCTCGTAACTAGTTATGCCGCAGGGAACCCAGAGAGCATGTCATAAAGATGGAAACACCCCTTTCTCTGGTGTATAAAACATGTGAGTTAAGAATTTACATATCAGACTAAGTTGACCACGCACTACAGACGATGTCGACGAGTAGTCGTGGCTCCAAAACGCACCATGAAGTTGAAGAGGTCAAAGGAATCTCTTAACAATCAACGCTACGGTTGATTACTGTATCTATGAAGGTAAATTCAAGCAGGACCACCCAGTTATTCTTCTCAAGCCACCAGTTGTCTACACGGCCCTCCTACCCATGCTGGGAGTGTCGACACGGCTGATTAGCCTCCACAGAAGCCCACTCACAGAACGAGTGCAAGGAAACAGACAACTAAGAGAAAGAACATTGTGACATTGTGTGGACAATCAGAGACTTACACCTAAAGACGAAAGAACAAGGCATCTGCCAAACCAGGGCGTCGGCCAGGGCGTCAGCCAAACCTATCCCACTAAGCGGAACTCGGCCCACGAAAAGATACCCAATGGAGACCTTCAATATGTAAATACATGCGTTACACTTTTTACTCGTAAGAGTGGCAGTTCGGGGTAAGGGCTAAAACTAAGCATAGTTTACAAATATATCCAATTGTTGAATTTCTCGCTTGCTCTTTCTCTCGCTTTCTGTAAAACTCCATCTTGTGTAACACGTGTCATAATGTGTTGGTCCGCTACGGACCTGTTGCCATTGTATTAAGTTCTAACCAATAACCTAGACCGTTTGTGTATATCCTGTATATCATGAGGATTCAGTACCCCATTCCTTATTATATGGTGATAAAGAGTGAGCATGTTGTTTGCCAATGCATGATATACTGTAGGGTTAACAGTGTTATCAGTGGTAGGCAATGACCATTACCTTGGCCACCACTGTGATGAAGTGTGTTGTCGACCTCTCATAGTCCAGCATCTCCCCGGGCTTGATCCTCAGCACACCACTGTGTCGGTCTATGGCAAACTTACTGGATTGACCGTTAGTCTGTCATGGCAGAAAGAAAAGGCATCATATTAAAAGCTTAAATACACACAGATGAGGTCAAACAGCAAAGAGCCTTTCGATCCTTAAGCCTCTCCATCCTGAAACCCCACCATCACTGCTAACTAAGGTAAACGTGAGCAGACATATCATGCCAGTAATCAGATAAATACATAACTACCCCTCAAAGGACCACGGGAATTTGGACATAGAGTGAATACAAAATATGCATATCTATGTTTGGATATAAAGAGGCCATATGCCCTGAATAGGGGCAGGCAGGTAAAAAGCTGATGTGTCCAGATGTGCTTTGCATCAATGTCCAGCTATGCTCTGCTCCTAATAGCACGTCCCCACACAAAGTGCACACCAACATTCCCCACCATCTCTGGCCAAAGCAGCCCTCTAAGCCACCAATACACATTGATTTAAATGAATTAATGTGATTTAATCCCCGGCTGATGAGCCCAATAACTACATACTCTTGTGCGCATACAGACAAGTACAAGTGTGTGTAAACACACACACACACACACACACACACACACACACACACACACACACACACACACACACACACACACAACTGTTTTGCTAGCACAGACTAGAATATGTTCCAGAAGCATTGGATTACAAGCAACATCCGCACTGAGCTAAAGGCTAGAGCTGCCATTCAAGAAATGGGACAATAATCCGGACGCTTATAAGAAATCCCGCTATGCCCTCTGACGAACCATCAAACAGGCAAAGCTTCAATGCAGGGCTAAGATCGAATTCTACTACGCCATCTCTGACACTCATCGGATGTGGCAGGGCTTGAAAAATATCACAAATTATAAAGGGAAATCCAGCAGCCAGCTGCCCAGTGACGCGAACCTACCAGACAATCTAAATGACTTCTATGCTTGCTTCGAGGCAAGCAACACTGAACCATGCATGAGAGCACCAGGCATCACAGAAACCCTGAACCCACTTCAATGTGTATATCACCCAAACAGATCCACAGATGATTCAATCTATTTTGCACTCCACACTGCCCTCTCCCACCTGGACAAGAAGAACACCTATGTGAAAATGCTGTTCATTGACTGCAGCTCAGCGATCAACAACATAGTACCTTCCAAGCTCATCACTAAGCTCAGGACCTCCCTCTACATTTGGATCCTGGACTTCCTGACTGGCCACCCCCAGGCGGTAAAGGTAGGCCGCAACAAATCCGCCACGCTGACCCTCAACATGGGGTTCCCTCAGGGGTGTGTGTTTAGTCCCCTCCTGTACTCCCTGTCTTTACCCACGACTGCGTGGCCGCGCACGACTCCAACACCGTCATCAAGTTGGTTGACGACACGACTGGGGTAGGCCTGATCAGTGACGACAATGAGACAACAACCTTTCCTAAACGTCAGCAAGACAAAGCATGCCCCCTTACACATTGACAGGGCTGATGTGGAGCGGGTTGAAAGCTTGCTGTTCCTCGGTGTCCACATCACTAAGGAATTAACATGGTCCGCAAATACCAATACAGTTGTGAAGAATGCACGACAACGCCTCTTCCCTCTCAAGAGGGAAGGGCCCTCAGATCCTCAAAAAGTTCTACAGCTGCACCATTGAGAGCATCTTGACTGGCTGCATCACCGCTTGGTGTAGCAACTGCTTGGCATCCGACCACAAGGCGCTACAGAGGGTAGTGTGTACGGCCCAGTACGTCACTGAGGACGAGGCTCCCTGCCATCCAGGACATCTATACCAGGCGGTGTCAGAGGAAGGCCCTAAAATTGTCAAAGACTCCAGCCACCCAAGTCAGACTGTTCTCTCTGCTACCGCACGTCAAGCGGTACCGATGCATGAAATCTGGAACCAACCAGGACCCTGAACAGCTTCTATCCCAAAGACATGAGACTGCTAAATAGTTAACCAAATGCCCCCCATTTGCGTATTTGCATAAACTATTTTAACTCATCACATATGCTGTTGATACTACTTATTATCTATCCTGTTGCCTAGTCCATTTTCCCAAACCTACAATGCCTTCAGAAAGTATTCACTTGACTTTATCCACGCTTTGTTGTGTTAGAGCCTGAATTTAAAATGTATTAAATTGAGAGGTTTGGTACTGGCCCACACACAATACCCATAATGTGAAATTGGAAAAAAAGTAGTTAAAAATGAAAATCTGAAATTTCTTGAGTCAAAAAGTATTCAATCCCTTTTTTATGGCAAACCTCAATAAGTAAAAATGTGCTTAACAAGTCACATAATAAGTTGCATGGATTCCCTCTGTGTGCAATAATAGTATTGAAGATATTTTTTTTAGAACTAGCTCTTCTCTGTACCCCACATATACAATTATCTGTAAGGTCCATCAGTTGAGCAGTGATTTTCAAACACAGATTCAACCACAAAGACCCTCATTGCCTCGCAAAGAAGGGCACCTGTTGGTAGATGGGTTAAACTAAAAAAAGCAGACATTGAATATCTCTTTGAGCATGGTGAAGTTATTAATTACACTTTAGATGGTGTATCAATACACCCAGTCACAACAAATATACAGGCGTCTTTCCTAACTCAGTTGATGGAGAGGAAGGAATCTGCTCAGGGATTTCACTATGAGGCCAATGGTGACTTTAAAAAAGTGATAGAGTTTAATGGCTGTGATACGAGAACACAGAGGATGGATCAACAACATTGTAGTTACTCCACAATAGTAACCGAAATGACAGTGAAAATAAAGAAGCCTGTACAGAATACAAATATTCCAAAACATGCATTTGCAACAAGGCACTAAATTACTATCAATTATCTTTTAGTCCTGAATACAAAGTGATACAGTGCCTTCAGAAAGTTTTCATACCTTTTGACTTGTTGCACATTTTGTTGTGTTACAGCCTGTATTCAATACCCCATAATGACAAAGTGAAAACAGGTTTTTAGAATTGTTTGCAAATGTATTGAAAATGATATACAGAAACATCTAATTTGCTAAGTATTCACACCCCTGCGTCAATACATTGTAGAAGCACCTTTGGCAGCGATTACAGCTGTGAGTATTTCTGGGTAAATCTCTAAAAGATTTACCACCTGGATTGTGCAACATTTTTAAGTGGATTTAAGTCAAAAAAGGTAACTCATCCAACCAGGAACATTTACTGTCTTCTTGGTAAGCAACATCAGTGTAGATTTGGCCTTGTGATTTAGGTTGTCCTGCTGAAACGTGATTTCATCTTCCAGTGTCTGGTGGAAAGCCAACTGAAAAAGGTTTTCCTCTAGGATTTCCTCTAGGATTTTGCCTGTGCTTAGCTTCATTCCATTTCTATTTAATCCTGAAAAACTCCACAGTCCTTAATTATTACAAGCATACCCATATGTAGCAGTGTGATGTTGTTCCCCTAGATCATGCACCAAGTTGCACACAAGGACCAATTCAAATAGGCCAGGTCAAGAGGGGATGTTAATCATTTGATAATAATAATAATTCAGTGTTTTTTTAAATTTAATTACAGCTGCATAGCTAATGTTTTTCTTTGGTGTACAAACACTTTTTCACATCAATATCGTACATACATGTGATTGTAAAAGTTTTGTATATTTTGGTTTGGCCCAACGCGGGTTATCTGTATTTCCATACCCCCTTATTGTTCTCTTTGCCTGACCTTCGGCTAGCAAGGTATGTTGTCCTTGGCTCCAAAATTATTTAATATAAAACCGTCATAATGTTACAGAATGTACTGTTATGCTACCATAAATTGGTTGCAATGTGGATAATATAAAGATTTATGCCAACAAGGTTCACAAAGCTCGCTAACTAGGGTATCTATTGTAACTTGTGAGTACTTGGGACAGTGTTTGAGTGAATGGCCATGTGCTTGCGCAGGTGCCTGAGATCTAGGACTGCGCCAAGGGTTAACAATTTTATTTTGTCCGAATTATGTTCTGTATCATTTTGTTTGTATTGTATGGTGTGCTGTTTGTTGTACATTGAATGTGTGCACGCAGCACCTGTTATTTCCTTTTGGTTCTCTTTTGCCTGACCTTCGGCTAGCAAGGTGCCTGAGAGCTAGGACTGCGCCAAGGGTTAACATAATGTGTGTTGTCTCTTCGTGTGCAGGGCAAATAAAAAATAATTCAACTAGCAGTCCTCCAGTTGTGGCAGCGTCCTAATCAAAAGTACACAACGCAGAATGAACCACGCTACACATACATGATGCAGCCACTACTCCACTAGGCTTGAAAATATGGAGAGGTACTCAGTAATGTGTTGTATTGGATATGCCCCAAACATAACACTTGGTATTCAGGATAAAAAGTGAATTGCTTTGCCACGTTATTTGCAGTATTACTTTAGTGCCTTGTTGTAAACAGGATGTATGTTTTGGAATATTTTTATTTTGTTCAGGCTTCCTTCTTTTCACTGTCAATTAGGTTAGTATTGTGGAGTAACTACAATGTTGTTGATCCATCCTCAGATTTCTCCTATTACAGCCATTAAACTCTGCAACTGTTGTAAAGTCATCATTGGCCTCATGGTGAAATCCCTGAGCGGTTCCATTCCTCTCCATCAACTGAGCTAGGAAGGACGCCTGTATCTTTGTCATAACTTGTTGTACTGATGCACCATCCAAAGTGTAATTATTTACTTCAGCATGCTCAAAGCAATATACAATGACTGTCATTGAAATTCATTGCTCGACTGAGGGCCATTAAAGATAATTGTATGTGTGGGGTAGAAATGAGGTAGTCATTCAAAAATTATGTTAAACACTTTCATTGCTCACAGAGTGAGTTCATGCCATTTATTATGTGACTTGTTAAGTGACTTGTTAACACAAGAACCACCATAGGCCAATGGCTAGTGACATTTGCTTTTGTAAATAAAAAACACCTTAGGTGTTGATACCATTCTCTTTTACATTTTACTTTGTAAAAATAAACTGTTATGGGACCATTTTATTTACTCTAACTCTATTACTAATCACATTTATTAAGGGTAACGAAAAAATGCTATGTGTTGCATTAGGCATAAAACATATCCTTGACTCTATTCAACTTGATGAGCAGGAAATAAAAACGATGCCAGTCAGCCTGCACAGCCGGCCCAGCGAAACTACACATGAACTATACCGAAACTAATTTCACACATAATAAGAATCAGCCCATAAATAAGATTAAATTGACAATAATCTGGTGAGTGACAATAGTAGGCCTATCAATTGTCAAATTGTACATGAAGAGATGGACGCATCTTGTAATTTACAGATGCAGGGAAAGGATCATCACTTTATCAAATCCTCCTTCAGAGTCACTTGCAGGTTAAGCATTTTGATTTCTATATACTCTCAGAAAAATCATATTGTGCAGTTTCTATTACAATATAATTCAAGAGGTGCGGCTCTATTTAAATGTAATTTTTTCCAGGAATATCCCTGCTGTCCATCCATTCAGCACATGACCACTCGCACGGCAGCATTGCTTAGGCTACTAAACAAAAACTAGTAACATAATAAATGTACAATTTAAATATGATATTTATTTATGCAATTCATCCTTTACAATTGTTCATGCTTTCTTTTAGGATACTGTTTTTTTGATGTATTATTTTTTACATTGTTACCCCAGGAAATCTTAAGTTTTATTACATAAAGCTGGGTGGAACTATTGGATATAAGAGAAATGTCAACGTACCAACATTACGACCAGGAATACAACTTTCCCAAAGCGGACCCTCTGTTTGGTCCACCACCCAGGACAATGGATCGGATCCCAGCCGGCGACCCAAAACAACGGCGCCGCAGAAGGGGCAGATGGAGCGGTCTTTAGGTCAGGCAACCATAGACGGGCACATCGCGCACCGCTCCCAAGTATATTACTCGCCAATGTCCAGTCTCTTGACAACAAGGTAGACGAAATCCGAGCAAGGGTTGCGTTCCAGAGAGACATCAGAGATTGTAATGTTCCTTGTTTCACGGAAACATGGCTCACTCGGGATACGTTATCAGACTAGGTACAGCCACCTGGTTTCTTCACGCATCGCACCGACAGAAACAAACAACTCTCTGATAAGAAGAAGGGCGGGGGTGTATGCCTTATGATTAACGAGGTGTGATCATAACAACATACGGGAACTCAAGTCCTTTAGTTCACCTGACCTAGAATTCCTCACAATCAAATGTCGACCGCATTTTCTACCAAGAGAATTCTCTTTGAGTATAATCACAGACGTGTATTCCCCCGCAAGCTGACACATCGACGGCCTTGAAACAACTTCATTGGACTCTATGTAAACTGGAAACCACATATCATGAGGCAGCATTTATTGTAGCTGGGGATTTTAACTAGGCTAATCTGAAAACAAGGCTCCCTAAATTATATCAGCATATCGAATGCGCGACCCTTGGCTGGTAAAACCCTGTTTCATTGTTACTCTAACTTCCGCAACGCGTATAAGGCCCTCCACTAACTTCCTTTCGGGAAATCTGACCACGACTCCAATTTGTTGCTCCCAGCCTATAGACAGAAACTAAAACAGGAAACGCCCGTGCTCAGGTCTGTTCAATGCTGGTCCGACTAATCAGATCCCACGCTTCAAGATTGCTTCGATCGCGTGGACTGGGATATGTTTCTGCATAGAGTCGGACAATAACATTGATGAATACGCTTATTCGGTGAACAAATTTATTAGCATGTGTGTCAGTGATGTTGTACCCACAGCGACAATTAAAACCTTCCCCAACCAGAAACCGTGTATTGATGGCAGCATTCGCACAACACTGAAAGCTCGAACCACTGCTTTTAATCAGGGCAAGGCGACCGGAAACATGACCGAATACAAACAGTGGAGCTTTTCCCTCAGCAAGGCAATCACACAAGATATGCATCAGTATAGAGACAAAGTAGAGTCGCAATTCAATGGCTCAGACAAGAGAGATATGTGGCAGGGTCTACAGTCAATCACCGACTACAAAATACCAGCCCCATCGCAGACTACGATTCTTGCACCCAGACAAACTAAACAACTTATTTGTTCGCTTTGAGGACAATACAGAGCCACCGACACGGCCCGCTCCCACAACCTGCTGGCTCTCCTTCACAGCAGCCAATGTGAGTAAAACATTTAAAAGTGTTAACCCTCGCAAGGCTGCCGGCCCAGACAGCATCTCTAGATGCGTCCTCAGACCAGCTGGCTGGTGTGTTTATGGACATATTCAATTAATCCTTATCCCAGTCTGCTGTTCCCACATGCTTCAAGAGGGCCACCATTTTTCCTTTGTTCCTGTTCCCAAGAAAGCTAAGGTAACTGAGCTAAATGACTATCGCCCCATAGCACTCACTTCTGTCATCATGAAATGCTTTGAGAGACTAGTCAAGGACCAAATCACCTCCACCCTACCTGATACCCCAGACCCACTCCAATTTGCTTACCACCCCAATAGTTCCACAGATGAAGCAATCACAATTACACTGCACACTGCCCTAACCCATCTGGACAAGAGGAATACCAATGGAAGAATGCTGTCCATCGACTACAGCTCAGCATTTAACACCATAGTACCCTCCAAACTCGTCATTAAGCTCGAGACCCTGGGTCTCGACTCTGCCCTGTGCAACTGGTTCCTGGACTTCCTGACAGGCTGCACCCAGGTGGTGAGGGTAAGAAAAAATATCTCCACCCCGCTGATCCTCAACACTGGGGCCCCACAAGGGTGCCAGTGTTGTACTCCCTGTTCACCAATGACTGCGTTGCCATGCACGCCTCCAACTCAATCATCAAGTTTGCAGACGACACAACAGTGGTAGGCTTGATTACCAACAACAACGAGACAACCTACCGGGAGGAGGTGAGGGCCCTCAGAGTGTGGTGTCAGAAAAATAACCTCACACTCAATGTCAACAAAACAACGGAGATGATGGTGGAATTCATGAAACAGCAGAGGGTGCACCTCCCTATCCACATCAACGGGACAGTAGTGGAGAAGGTGGAAAGTTTTAAGTTCTTTGGCGTACACATCACGGACAAACTAAAATGGTCCACCCACACAGGCAGCGTAGTGAAGAAGGCACAGCAGCGCCTCTTCAACCTCAGGAGGCTGAAGAAATTTGGCTTGTCACCAAAAACACTCACAAACTTCTACAGATGCGCAATTGAGAGCATCCTGTTGGGTTGTATCACCGCCTGGTACGGCAACTGCTCCATCCACAACCGTAAGGCCCTCCAGAGGGTAGTAAGCACTGCACAACGCATCACCGGGGGCCAACTACCTGCCCTCCAGGACGCCCTCCAGGACACCTACACCACCCGATGTCACAGGCAGGCCAAAAAGATCATCAAGGACAACAAACACCCGAACCACTGCCTGTTCACCCTGCTATCATCCAGAAGGCCAGGTCAGTACAGGTGCATCAAAGCAGGGACCGAGAGACTGAAAAACAGCTTCTATCTCAAGGCCATCAGACTGTTAGTAATGAACATTTGGATGTAATACATGTATCACTAGCCACTTTAACAATGCCACTTTATATAGTGTTTACATACCCTACATTACTCATCTCATATGTATATACTATACTCTTTACCTTCTACTGCATCTTGCCTATGCCGTTCGGCCTTTGCTCATCCATATATTTTTATGTACATATTCATTCCTTTAGATGTGTGTGTATTAGGTAGTTGTTGTGAAATTGTTAGATTACTTGTTAGTTATTACTGCATGGTCAGAACTAGAAGCACAAGCATTTAGCTTCACTCACATTAGCATCTGCTAACCATGTGTATGTGACAAATAACATTTAATTTGATAATTTTACCTGTGCTGGTTATATTATTATTATCTTTTTCGATTCTACTTTTACAAAAGACTGGACTTTAATAATTACTATAACTAATCAAATCTACATATTAAGGTGATCAAATGGATTACACTAATGTTTTTATTGTAAGGGGGAAAAAAAATTCTCTGACTGTAGAATTATACAAAATCCTTGACTCTATCTAAACAAACAAGTATTGTTGTTATTTTTTTAAATGGATATATATCCACAAATATTTATTCATGCAAATAATCCTTTATAATAGTTTACGCATTATTTATCAAGCGTTGGTACTTATTTTTGCTGCACCTTGCGGGTTGATATGCATCTGATGCACATGCTAAATAGTGTTAAGCAAGTGTTGGTACTTATTTAGGCCATAACAAAGTGCAAGCAAATACTTACTGACCAAGACATTTCAGCTTTACATTTTTGTTAATTTTTAAACATTTTCAAAAACATATTTCCACTTTGACATTAAGGGGTATTGTGTGTAGGCCAGTGACATACAATCTAAATGTAATCCATTTTAAATTCAGGCTGTAAACCAACAACAACAAAAAGTAGGGGTGTGAATACTTTCTGAAGGCACTGCGTGTTTGGGGCAAATTCAATACAACACACTACTACGTACCACTCTCCATACTGTCAAGCATAGTAGCAGCTGCATCATGTTATAGGTAAGCTTGTAATTGTTAAGGACTGGGGAGTTTTTCCAGGATGAAAAATAAACAGAATGGAGCTAAACACAGGCACTCCTAGGGGAAACCCTACTTTAGGCTGCATCCCACCAGACACTGGGAGAGGAATTCACCTTTCAGCAGGACAATAATCTAAAACACAAGGCCAAATATGCATTGGAGTTGCTTACCAAGAAGACAGTGAATGTTCCTGAGTGGCCTTATTACAGTTTGATTTAAATTTACTTGAAAATCTATGGCAAGACCTGACATTGGTTGTCTAGCAATGATCAACAACCAATTTGATAGAGCTTGAATAATTTTTTAAAGAATAATGGCCGAATGTTTCCCGATCTAGGTGTAGAAAGCTCTTAGAGATTTACCTAGAAAGACTCACACCAGTAATCCCTGCCAAAGGTTATTCTACAAATTCAAGGGTGTGAATACTTATGTAAATTAGATTTTTCTGTATTTCATTTCCAATACCTTTGCAAAATTTCTAAAAACATGTTTTCACTTTGTCATTATGGGCATTGCCATTGGCATCATGGAGTTGCATTAAGATAAATCGCATGCAGCCTTTTTTACAAGTTCAAACATTGGAATGTGATATATAATCTACACCTTGATCAGGCAGATAGAAATCATAATTATTTTATTTGAGGGTAATTGTTTATATATAGCCTACACATTCTCGTTCTTAACTTCTAACGCAAGTAGGATGGGTGTGGCTTCCTGACAATGATTAAGAGCAGCTGATCACCAATTTGATAGCTCCAACAAAGTTACACCCCTGAAACCAACAAAACATCAACTATGTGGGATTCGGCTAAGGCCGGTTAACACCTGATCTGATTGAATCTAGACCTGAGGGCAGACCTGCAATGACCTCCTGGGTGGGCACTGGTTAAAGGGGTTTATCCCAGCCAGATGTTACAGTACCTGTAGATAGAAGGTGATCGAGCCTCCAGAGCCTGTATCCCGATCCACAGCCAGCACTTTGTAGATACTGCTCCCACATTCAGAGTTCTAGGAAAAGCAGAGAAAACCACAGAGAAGATAATGTAGGGCATGACATGTAGCACAAATTGAATAGGCTAGAGTAGAGTGATCGCTGTTTTGGTTTAACCTCATTTGGGGGAGAACCTTTTCCGCTGGTTAGACTTTCTCTAGGATTTTTGCAGTTTTCATGTGAACTGATACCCATTCAAATGACCATGAATGGTCGATATAATTACTTCTAGTTGGACTTGACGCAATAGGGAAGAAGTGACATCTTGTCATCAGCTAAGACAGCTATACTTTCTAAAGCCCATGGACGTTTGCCTGTTAGCTAATATAAGGAAAGTATAGCATCAATGGATGTGATATTTTTTTTTTGCAATGTTATTGCATTCATTTTTCTAAATGAAATTATATTAGCCAACAGGAAAACATATGTGTTTTATAATGAGATCTTTTTCAAGCACTGCTTGAAAAAAAAACATAGACCAACATACATTTCAAGCTTTTCTGACCAGCATGGTCCAGCAGGCCTGAACAGCATGGTCTAGCTGGTTATGCTGGTTGACCAGCCTGATCAGTCTGAAACTTTGCACACTGACAAAATGTAGATTACACCTAGGATCCAATCTTAATCCTATCTTCATGTATTGCCTTTCTCTTGCATTTCAAAGATGATGGAACTATATATTTTTTTGAAAACGCATGTTTTTTGTTTGTATTATATTTTACAAGATCTAATGTGTTATTTTGTCCTACATTAAATTCACATTTCCACAAACTTCAAAGTGTTTCCTTTCAAATGGTATCAAGAATATGCATATCCTTGCTTTAGGTCCTGAGCTACAGGCAGTTAGATTTGGGTATTTCATTTTAGGTGAAAATTGAAAAAAAGGGTCCGATCTTATGCTACACAAAGATAAACAACATCCATTTTTTTTAAACTAATCCAATCTGTTAGTTGGACCCATTAATTGTTGGATATCCCCACTTTGCCTGGATTCCAATAGGAATTAAATATCACTTTGCAAGCAAGCATAATATGACTTTATGCTGGTCACCAGCAAAAATAGTGAAAGCTGATCACCAGCAAAAATACAGCGAAAGGCTCGTCACCAGAAAAACAAGCACTAGTCACCAGCATATGCGGTTGGCCAGCTTATGCTGATCTATGCAGTTTTTTTGTCTTTCTGTACAGCATAGCCCAAAAACCTGGAAATCATGTCCAGTGTAGTATAGCTGTGCAAATTCCACTTTGGGAAGCATTGTATACCGACTGTTGTCTTTTAATTAATAAGGGCTAGGCCCCTTTTTTCTCCACTTCCTGTCTGAAGGACGTACCCAAAGTAAACTGACTGTAGCTCAGGCCCTAAAGCCAGGATATGCATATAATTAGTACCATTGGAAAGAAAACACTTTGAAGTTTGTAGAAATGTTAAAATGATGTAGGATAATATAACACAATAGATATGGTAGGAGAAAATGCATCTGAAAATTCATGTTTGCGTGCGTCATGAAGACATGCACCTGCTAAAATCGGTTTCCTATTGAACATACTTTTTCAATAAATAAATATTATAGTTTGATTACTTTTTATGGTATCTGAGTAGGAAATAGAAACATATTTTGACTTGTTGAAACAAAGTTAATGGGTAGATGTTTAGATTCCTTTCTCTGCATGTTGAACGAGTGGATTACTCAAATTGATGGTGCCAACTAAACAGACTTTTTGGGATATAAAGAAGAATTTTATCTAACAAAACGACACTACATGTTATAGCTGGGACCATTTGGATGACAAATCAGAAGAAGATTTTTAGAAAGTAGGTGAATGTTTAATTGTTATATGTGAATGTATGAAACCTGTGCCGGTGGAAAAATATTTTGATGTGGGGTGCCGTCCTCAAACAATCGCATGGCATGTTTTCGCTGTAATGGCTACTGTAAATCGGGTTAGATTTATGCAGTTAGATTAACAAGAATTTAAGCTTTCAGCCGATATAAAAGACACTTAAATGTACATAAATGTTTAAAATCCATAATATTTATGATTATTTATTTGAATTGCGCGCCCTGCAGTTTCAAAGGAAGTTGTCCCGCTAGACGCCTAGCTCTAAGAAGTTTTAAAAACACTGAAATTAAAACACTTTTTATATGAAGGCCACAATGTCTTACCTCTGGAACATCCAAAAAGGAGGGCAGGTTTTTGAACACTGGTCGTTCATCATTGGCATCCATGACAAACACTGTGACCTTTTCAGTGACCTGCAACAAGAGAGACAGGGAATTCAGTGACATGTTATTTATGATTGACAGATAATTTATAGTGTCTATAATATATATATATATATTGTATTATATTTCATTTGGTTTACGTATTTAAACCTAACTGAATATGCTTACCTTACTTCTGCCATCTGTGATACTGACAAGAACTTCAATAGAATCTAAAATCTTTAGTGGCAGAGAAAATAACATCTCTCAAAATACAGTAGTATATGAAAACTAAATTCAAGACATTGAGGCCACTGAATGTGAATGAAAGCTGCTCATCAGACTAGGATATATATATTATACTCATATATAATATATTTCATATGAACCAATCAGAAAACAATCAAACTGTATATGCTATATGTTGATGTAAGGTATAAGGTATACCTCTCTGTCCAGTTGTTCCACCAGAGTTATGTTTCCAGACTTGGGCTCCACTCTGAAGTATTCTTTGGCACCGGGTTCAAAGCTCAACCCATACCTCACCTCTTGGCCTTCCGGGTCGGTGCCATTGAGAGTATAGATCTCTGTGCCTGAGGAGCAAATGTATAATAATTTCATAAGACGCTACATTCTCAATCTAAGCTGTGGTTGTAGAAAAAAAACTGACAAACACTTGGGTAATTGGATAGGTTTGTTTCTGTAGATAAAGTCAAGTCTTAGGCACTGGTAGGGAGGAAGAGGAGGAAGCTCCACCGTTTTGGGGGGAAAAGTCTAAAACAATAATTGTCAAAAATGTCATCCCAGTAAAAGCATGTTATTGGCTCATCTCATCGGCTTTTCCCCCCTCAAAATAATTGTCATACATACTGTAAAACAAATCCTGTAACTTTTACAGTAAATTACTGGCAGCACAGAAGCCAGTAAATTACTGTAGATTTACAGAAAATGTACAGCATTTTACTGGAACACCTGACTACAGCAACATGCTGTATTTTCTAGAATTTACAGTATCCTACTGGAAGCACAGCGGATAGTGAAATGTTGCAGATCTACAATGTAACAATTGACAGTATTTTCTGTTCTATGTACAGTTGAAGTCGGAAGTTTACATACACCTTAGCCAAATAGTTTTAAACTCAGTTTTTCACAATTCACTGTCTTAGGTCAGTTAGGATCACCACTTTATTTCAAGAATGTGAAATGTCAGAATAATAGGAGAGAGAATTATTTACTTCAGCTTTTATTTGTTTCATCACATTCCATCACATGGGTCAGAAGTTAACATTCACTCAATTCCTATTTGGTAGCATTGCCTTTAAATTGTTGAACTTGGGTCAAACATTTCGGGTAGCTTTCCACAAGCTTCACAAAATAAGTTCCCCCTGACAGAGCAGGTGTAACTGAGACAGGTTTGTAGACCTTGCTCGCACACGCTTTTTCAGTTCTACCCACACATTTTCTATAGGATTGAGGTCAGGACAATGATGGCCACTCCAATATCTTGAATTTGTTGTCCTTATCCTGTCTGATATCACAAATGTATGCGATATGACGAAATACAATCACGTTTAGACACACACACACACACACACACACACACACACACACACACACACACAAATGCATGAAACCTATTGATTTATTATCGATAACATCTCACATTCTCTTGTGCTTTGATTTACTCCATAAAAGAAGGGTTCTAATTCCACCATGGAAAACACAGGGCCATCAGACACCAGTCCAGTTCCACTAACCAGCATTATTTATTTTGATAATTTGAACAGGGTGAGGGAGCACAAAGCACACACAAGCTGCATTCAGTAACAATATTCTTATTTGTCTTTTAAATAAAAGGCAGTTGCTCCCTGACAACACAAGGAACTTTGATTGTATTAAAAGGGCAAGGGAGACTAGCCAATAGAAGCATATACTCAATCATAAATACCACTCAAACGGACAGCATTTCATCCAAACCATATGGCAAGTGACATATTGCAAATGCCAAGTGTCATACAACAAAAATCCCAAAGATGGCGAGTGCGCTCTGCCATAGATTTTCATATTGCAAATGGTCACAAAGTCAAGACCCAAGGGTCAAATTTAGAAAATCTACAATTTTAAAATATTCAACACCCTCTAAAAAAGTGTTTTCTGGACCATTTAAATAAAAAAAATCAAATATTTTGACAATTATACATATGTAATAGCCGTATGAACATACCTTTGTCTTATTTTATTGAGTTTGTCCATAAGGCCTATGTTTTGTCCATTTGCAATATATGATCATAGGAAGTCAGCCTCTGAACCCAAAAGTTAGTGAACCATATCCAAATGGCATAAGACATGTCCAAATGTCATTCATAAGTATTGAAAGTACCAAATCAGCATGTTATGTCCACTTGCCATATATGATCATAGGAAGTCGGCTTCTGAAACCAAAAGTCAGTGAACCATGTCCAAATGGCATTTATACTAACCAAATTATATATGTCACTATGTTAAGCCCTGAATCAACCTAGATGGTCTATTTGTCATGTTTGATCATAGGAAGTCATAGGAAGTAAGAATTTGGTGCAATAAGAGAGAAGTGGGACTCTGACGTTTTTTTACGATTTTTTGGAAAACATCCAAAATGCCCCCTATTGGATGGGCATGGGTGGGGAGTGCTCCCTACCCGGCCATGGACCCATTGCATCCCCCTAAAGGCATTAAAACCATTTAAAAAATGTGCGGCTGATAACCCATTCAGATTACCATGTCTGACAATGGGCATTTACCGTCACGAATTTGACATGCTCTAATATACTGCCGAAATGCCCAATTCACCGGCCCGTTGATCTCGGGATGCCCGGGTAGTGATAGTGGTTCCTTTCCATCGCTCGTTGGTGTTGATTTCAGCATGTCCATTTGGTGATGGTAAATCCCTCATTAAAAACATTGCAAATGTACCGTCTATTTGCAATGCCTTACAAGGGGCATTTACCATCACAAATTTGACATGTTCTACTATACTGCAAAAATGCCCAATTGACTGGCCCGTTGAGCTCGGGATGGTCGAGCAGTGATAGTGGTTCCTCTCCATCACTCATTGGTGCAATGAGAGAGAAGTGGGAGTTTAAAAAATATATATTTTTTGGAAAACATCCAAATTGACCAGGGGTGCCCTCTATTGGTTGGGCACAGGTGTGGTGGGGGGGGGGGGGGTGCTCCCTACATGGCCCCTTGCATAGACCCCTTGCACCCCCCTAAAGGCATTAAAAATAATTTAACCCGTTCAGGTAACCAGGTGCTCGACTGTCCTTTTGCAATGTCTTACAATGGATATTTACCATCACGAATTTGACATGCTCTAATATACTGCAGAAATACCCAATTGACTGGCCCATTGAACGCCGAGCAATGATGGTTGTTCCTCTCCATCGCTTAAACTTATTGCAAATGGACAAAAGTCAGCCATCAAGTCAGCATCCATCAGTCAATAAGATATCATTCTGACACCAAACTGATACATACCTACACCAAACCCACTTTGTCCAACACATTTAGAATCCAACTATCACATATTTCAGAGCAGGCCCAATATTCACACGCCTTCAGTTTAAACCATAGTAAAAACTTAAAACACGTAGTTACGTTCTAGCTACAGCTCCAGTTCTGACATTATGTGTAGGTCTAGCTGAGGCGACCCCGAATCCCAAGTTTTGTCTCGATTGGTCATTCGCAGGCCGAGCAGTAATTAGTACTGAAAATCATTTTTTTTGTGCGTTGCTATGTGGTCCCTGAATGAGCTATCTGACAGAACCTGTACGGTCTGTCTCTATGGGCCGAAGTGGTCTCAATGCACCTAGTCTTGTGATTCTGGACATTTTCTAAATGTCATAATTTTCGCAATGTTTAAATGAATTGTGGTCATTGCAAACGGTTGAGGCTATTTCTCATCTGGAGACACATAACTCACTGTGCACTATTGACTTAGAAATCTGTTCTAGAGCTTAAGTTTCCGAGCTCTAGGTCTGACGGTTCTTTGATGGTGCGAACGCCAGTATCTATTGCAGGCTCTGTGTGTCTGTAAGCCCCACACTGTTAAGTCATCCTTGCTGTGAGTGTGTGTGAGTTTTCCTTGGACATCTGTTGGGAGAAATTACTGATTTAAGTTCATTTTGGAAAGATGTGACCTTTTTAACCCTTCGAAACAGCCGCTATGACCCCAATTTAAGGCACTTCCGGTTGGCACAGGAAGCTGAAAGTAAAGACATATCCTCATCGGGGTAGGCCTTTACAGAATCCCAAGTTTCAAGTCTTTACGTTAAGAACTGACTGATTTACAGAGGGTTGAATGCAGTGTTTTTACCTAACTGCAGGTTGGTAAAATCAAAACGTTTTTATGGTGAATTTAACCACTTCCGGTTGCTCCAGGAAGCTTAGAATCCACACAGGTAGTCCTCATAGTGGCCTGATGAATTTTCATCAAAGACAGTTTGATATGGCATTCATAACCCCCATAGGCTTCAGGTTGAAGTCAGGGTAGCAGGCAATGTATTCCTACGTGAAGAGATGTCATTGTAAACTGCTAGATTAAAACACCCTGCTTTCACTGTTAAGGGTTAATTCCACACGGTCAAGGTTAGGCTTGCAGAGATTGGGAGGTCCTTAGGAACGTTCCTCTGGTTGAATTATGCTTCTAGCCTTAAAGGTTCTGCCGCTGTCACCCAAAAGCATCTCAAATTTAGGTCAGGCTTCGTTATGGGCCTGTTATTTGCACGGTCGCTGCAGTCAGACAGAGCGAGCTACGGTCAAGTGGGGCATCTCCATGAACTCGGCACGGCCTAGAAACTACGGTGATGCCATTGGCCAACACTTTTAGTGTTGATTTCAGTCTGTCATTTTTGTAATGGTTCAGCACTTTTTAAACTTATTGCAAATGGACAAAGTCAGCCACCAAGTCAGCGTACATCAGTCAATAAGATATCATTCTGACACCAAGCTGGTACATACTGACACCAAACTCACTTTGTCCAACTCGTTTAGAAGCCAAAAATCACATATTTTAGAGCAGGCCCAAAATTCACAACGCTATTAAATTTTAAAAACTTAAAAACATGTAGTTACGTTCTAGCTTCGGGTCCAGTTCTGACATTGTGTGTAGGCCTAGCTGAGGTGACCCTGAATCCCGAGTTTCAGCTCGATAGGTCATGCGAGCAGCGACCTTAATTATTGCTGAAAATCCACTTTTCCCGGATGTTGCTACGGTGTCCCTGAATAAGCTATCGGACAGAAACTTTAGGGTCCGTTTCAATGGGCGGAAATGGTTTCAATGCACCTAGTCTTGTTACTCTGGGACTTTTCTAAATGCGGTCATTTTCCTGATGGTCAAAATGAATTGAAGTCATTGCAAATATACGAGGCTGTTTCTCGGCCTGAGAACCTAATAGAGCCACATAACTCACTGTGTACTATCGAATTAGGCTCTAGAACATGTATACAAAGTTTCAGAGCTCTAGGTCTGACGGTTCTTTGATAGTTTGAACGCAGGTAACTATTGCACACCCTGTGTGTCTACGTATAAGCCTCACTTTGTGTCACTCCCCATTAACTGTGTGAGTTCAGAAAATCACAGAAAATCACAGAAATCACAGAGCTCCGAAACTCTCCTGAACAGATTCGTCTGAACATGCCGCAACTGGAACTGGAAAAACCAACAACATTTCTTTAACCATCACCAATTGTACATTGCACGATTTCTCTTAAATAACGATAGTTAGGCTGTTGTCTTTTTCCTGACACCGTAGGTTCATGTACTTTGACGTCAAGCCGTCAAATTAGTGCTCTATCACCGTTTTTGACCTTTAATCCCAGAAAATGGGCCTAAACTAAAAAAGAATGGAGGCCTCAATACCATCTTGTTTCTGGGCTAAAAGCCCATTTGCCCCAACCCGTGCTCACCGAGTTTTGTCTTCAAACTCTTTTCCGTTTAGGAGAAATGACCATGTCACTTTGGTGCTGTTTTGTCCATTTGCAAAAAGCAGCTATCTGGTGGAATTTTCTGGTACGGCGGAAAAATGATAAAATATGTCAAATGTTATAAAACGGAAACCAAATGTCCGAGGGACTTCATTCGATGACTTCCCAGAAGAGCGGGCCCTGGTGCACGACCTGCGGCCATCTGCCTATTTTTATAACACTCGCGGGCATCTAGTAAGGGACCGTACATTTGCCATATGGAAATCCTCATCAATCATATGAGAAATTCCAAATTGTTCCCTTTATGAAAGAAAATAGAGGTGTAGATAATAGTATAAAATCGATTTGTGAGAATGATTTATGCCTGTTTGCGTAGAAGGTGTACTCTTTAGCTTTAGATTTACACTTCAATTCAAAAGTTTCGGGTCACTTAGAAATGTTTTTGAAAGAAAAGCACATTTTTGTAAATAAAGGCAATTTTCTTTCCATTATGGATACATTGAGTGTTTCTGCCTTCTTGGTCTTCGCCTTTTCCCAATATGGTAATTCAGAGTTTAAAAAAATAATAATATTTTTTACCCCTTTTTCTCCCCAATTTCGTGGTATCCAATTGTAGCTACTATCTTGTCTCATCGCTAAAACTCCCGTACGGGCTCGGGAGAGACGAAGGTTGAAAGTCATGCGTCCTCCAATACACAACCCAACCAGCCGCACTGCTTCTTAACCCAGCGCGCATCCAACCCGGAAGCCAGCCGCACCAATGTGTCAGAGGCTACACAGTGCACACTGCGCCCGGCCCGCCACAGGAGTCGCTGGTGCGCAATGAGACAAGGACATCCCTACCGACCAAGCCCTCCCTAACCCGGACTATGTGAGTCCTTTTGGAGCAGGTGTGTTTCTTGGAGCATTGCTATATGAACATGGCTTCTTGCTAGGTTATCAGGACAGTTGGAACATTTAATAAAGAAGTTTAGGCCTTTCAACTTCCAAGAGAGAATAGCTAGTATTGCCATGGTAAAAAAAGTATTATTAATTATTTAAATTGTTATCTTTACTGTTAACATGGATGTGAAACAAAAAGCAGAACACACATGCACCCGTCATCTACCTTTAAAGTTAAGTTTGCAGACTTGAGGAATTAAGGTGGGTGATGAAGAGAAAAAGAAGAGAAAAGGAAAAACAAATAGGACAACTATAACATGAATGCAAGCCTAAACTGTCAATGGAATGGCTGTGGGAGCCATAGCTCTTGTTCCATTATCCTCATTATTATTAGCAATATGATCTAAATGACCTTAAACATAATGTAGCCTCAATTTTTATTAAGCAAAAATGCAGTCTATAATCTAGATCTTCGCAATAATTAAATCATTACCTGTAGGCCAAGTCAACCCTGGGAGATAAATTCAGGAGTGTAACCTGAGTGGCACACAAAATGTCAACAGGAAGAAAAAAATTGAATTGTGTGGTAGCCCATATGGGACTGGAGATCTATCCTGAACAGTTTATCGCATAGGGATGCAATGCGCTGTAGCTACAACGACACAGGGCGAGACCCAGATGCAGACAAAGGAGACAAATGGTTTGAGTCTCTGATATTTATTAAAAGACAAGGGGCAGGCAATAGGGAGGTTGAGGACAGGCAGAAGTTCAATAACCAGGTCAGAGTCCGAAAGGTACCAGGCGGCAGGCAGGCTCGAGGTCAGGACAGGCTGAATGGTCAGGCAGGAGGGCTCAGTGTCAGGGCAGGCAGAAAAGGTCGGAACCGGGAGGGCTAAAAAACAGAGACTAAGAACACAGGAGCACAGAAAAAACATGTTGGTACGCTTGACAAGACGTACCGGCAACAGACAAACAGAGAACACAGGTGTAAATGCACTGGGGATAATGGGGAAGATGGGCAACACCTGGAGGGGGGTGGAGACAAGCACAAAGACAGGTGAAACAGATCAGGGTATGACAGTAGCCCCTCAAGGAAGCAACTCCAGTCTGTATAGCGTGTCAATACATTGAGTGTGTAAAACATTAGGAACCTCTCCTAATTTTGAGTTTCAACCCCTTTTGCCTTCAGAACAGCCTCAATTTGTTGGGATATGGACTCTACAAGGTGTCGAAGGTGTTCAACAGGGATGCTGGCCTATGTTGACTCCAATGCTTCAAACAGTTGTGTTAAGTTGGCTGGATGTTATTCTTTAACCTGTCTCCTTCCCATCTTTACTGATTGAAGTGGATATAACAGGTGATATAAATAAGGCCTTCATCTGGATTCACCTGGTCAGTCTATATCATGGAAAGAGCAGGTGTTCCTAATGTTTTGTACACTCAGTGTACATTGTCCATTGTTCATTAGTTGGTGTGGAGTAATCATTGTCTAAATATCCTGGTCCACGGGCAATATAATAATAACAAAGTCCAATGTTCAGAAATGATAATAATGTGTTCCTTTTACCCAATTGAGGGGGTGTCCTCATCATTGTCTTATGCTAAGGGTCACATCACAGCCAATAGGCTAGGCTGCATGATTGTGGGTGGATAGCATACCTGAATATTGAGACAGTCAAATTGGGGTTAGCCTAGATCTGTCGGCTCGTCCCCTTTTGTGTTGGGCTTGATGTGCTTCTCGAAGAATTCCACTGCGTCCTTTGCAGTGGAAAACGTGTGTGTTGTGTTTCATAAGGTCAAGATGAGTTTTACCGGGTTTACTCAGGTTTAGATTGCGTAGCTGGGATCTCACCTAGTTGTAGGTTGCCCTCTGTTCAGCAGTTCGGCATTCAGATCGTGGTAGATTCTGATCCTCTTTTCTGCATATGCCCCGATTCCTTTGCGAGGTGAACAATTTGGTGTTTGACATCAAAACTGTGGATTTGTACAATCAGGCACGACATCCAGAGGACCCGTGCAGTGTGCAATGTTTATCAGTGGCATGGGACTCAGCTTCTTCTGCCCAAACAGTTGATTGAAATGATAGCTCATGAAGGAAGTTTCAAGTCCTGTGACCCTCACATTGAATTTACAAGAATAAGTTTAGAGTGATTATTTTTTAGAAGATTGATTTCCCACTGTCTCCAAATGTTACACTTTAGTTGATTAGGTATCCACTTTAGAAATTAAGAGTGCAAGTTTTAATTGCATGTCAAGGTCAGAGGTAATTTTCTCACAAACAATCTCTCGGATAGTAGTGGCAAAATCTTTTTTGTTGCCGAATGTTGAGAGCTGCCATGTTCCCACAGGTGAATTGTGAAAGGACAGAATATGCCAGCTGCTGGAGTGAAATAGACCTGCTATTGTTCCTCGTAATCCAATGAGTTCTATACCTTATTGTAATGTTGCCAGTTAATTGAAAATAAGTGTTAATTCCTAGTTATTTTGTAAAAGAAAGTCACGAAAAAGCGACCAGTTTCAATTATTGAATAAAAATAGGCAAGTGTGATCACATTTATAGTATAATAAATGCTCCAGTACCTGTTTCAAAGTATTTCTGCCATTTTGTTTCATAGCTGGTAAATAAATAGCACAAAATCAAAGATCTACGAATCCTATATAGTCTATCCCACCTCGTACTGCAACACTGTCTAGCTGGGGGCTGTGAGCACAGGAAGAGCCACGTCAAAGATTCATTTTTTAGACACTCTGCGCACAGGCCTAAAATTTGGTCTAAATAACTTGAAATGAGAGTCTACTTTTCTTCACAAGCTAGGTTGTTTTTCTATGTTTGAGTTTCAACTGCTAGGGAAGAGAAGACAATGCTTCTACTAATCAGACTCAATCTCACAAGCACAAACGTGACTTAAGTCACACTATCATGGTAACCTCCTGCCCTTAAAGGAGCAGGTGAAAATGTTTGTCTCATCTGTGATATTTTGATAAATGTGATAAATTACTCATAAATTACTCATGTCATAAAAAAATACATATTATTCAATATACCACATTAGTTTCTTATTTTCTTACTCGTAATACATGTATTGTTTTAGAAACATAACAAAGCATGCTCATCTGTTTTTTTGTGTTTTGTTGGTATAATTTTCTCTGCTATTTTTTTTTATGTATCTACCTGCCAGTGACTGGTTGACCAAAATGTTAATTTATTGCCATGTTCCTCACCTTGAAAGTTGCCTATGGGCAAGGAGAAACTGAAATCCATGGCTTGATTTTATTTAAACAGCCATTGCAAACGTCATCTAACTTTAGCCACGACGGGCTAACGATCAATGGAATTGATAGGGGAATGTGAGCATGTATTACTTATTTTTTGCTAAATTACCATGTTATTAACATCAAACCATATATATAGTTGATTTCCGGTTATTTGTCAATTTTTGTGGGGGTTAGGGTCAGGTCTTACCGACAGGAGTGTCCTCTGTCAGACTGAAGAGTGCCAGGTTTCCGTTGCTACTGTAGGGCCCATTATCGTAGAAAAATGGGGCGTAGTCTGCTTGTGCTAGAAGAGATAGACCAGGACTCTAATCCATTTGTTGTTATACTGTACTGCTAATTCCCCCTAATGACATCTTAGCACTGGCTGTTGGTGTCAGATAAACAGAGCAGGGTATATTGTACTAACCCCCTCTGCTTTCTCTATCCCTTGACTGGGATTACAGGCGCAGTTACGTCAACCAGCCCAAAAATATACACACTTTTCTTGACTTTTCCCCACGCCATCAAATGTAATTAAAATAGCTTTTTTTTCAAATACATACAGTATTCGCAATTGATGGTACTGTGGTGTAATTTTACATTCTTCAAAATCACTTGGGCGTTTCAAACAATATCCTACAATACTACTTCTATTAAATCATAAGATATTGCACTCACTTGCAACTAGCAGGTAAGCAGGTGACGGGAGGAAAGGCAAGCATTAAATACAGAACAGGAAAAACAGGTTCTTAGCTCTACAATGTATGATTATGAAAATGCTAGCCATCTCTCAAAGCCCTCTAGTGCAATTGAAAACCATTAACAATCAGAGCAAAGCTTATTTAAGTTGCCAATCAGGTATACATGAAGCAAAAAGAAAAAGGTAGACTTACCAAAGCAAACATGCACTAATACAAGAAGCAGTGAAAAATGTAACTTCTTGACATTCTTCATCCTAGAGAGCAAAGCCATGAAAGCACACCAAGAAAAGAGCTTGTGGAGGTATATATACTACAGTTAGTTTTGTACACGAGGTGTCCTTCAAGGTGTTTTACGGGGAACTAGAGAAGGAAGGCTTAGGCAGATGCCCACATACTAATCCAATAACACGTCTTAGCCCCGGAGACGCATATAGACCCCCCTTCTCTCCAATCAGGCCATTTACCGCCGATTGTCGGGCAGGGGGCGGGTCAGCAAGAGAGGGGCTTGGGGTCTGGGAGTGTTCACTCTGTGAGAGCCTTGCCCAGAAGGAGCTGAACTGGAAAACACTAAAAGACTAAAAAGATATTGATTAATGTGATGAGAAAATTAACTCATGTGTATTTAATATATAGATATCTATTACATCAAGACTAAATATTTCTTAATTGATATATAATTCATCATCTTGATTCATGCATGATTGATGTGTAATTAATGTGTAAAAAAATCTGAATTAATATTCATGTTAAATTCGTTTGTCTACAATTGTGCAGGTGGGAATGTATTACAATTTAATATTTAAATTGCTTGAATAAAGTAAAATACTGTGGGGATACAGTGCCTTACAAAATAATTCATCCCCCTTGGCGTTTTTCATATTTTCTTGAGTTACAACCTGTAATTTTACTTCGCTAAGGTAGGGGGCACTATTTTCACTTCCGGATGAAAAGCGTGCCCAAAGTAAACTGCCTGCTACTCAGGCCCAGAAGCTAAGATATGCATATAATTGGTGGATTTGGATAGAAAACACTCTAAAGTTTCCAAAACGTATACAAAAATGTCTGTGAGTATAACAGAACTGAATTGGCAGGCGAAATATCCATCCAGGAAGTGGGATTTTTTTATGTTTGTAGTTTTCTATTGAATGCCATTGCAGTATCCTTTGACTTAGGACTCAAATTGCACTTCCTGTGGCTTCCACTAGATGTCACCAGTCTTTAGAAATTGTTTCAGGCTTGTACTCTGAAAAATGAGGGAGTAAGACCACTCTGAATGAGTGGACACTTCAGTGTCCCAGAACTTTTTCATGTGCGTGACCGAGGGCACGCCTTACTTGTTTACCTTTTATATTGACAACGTTATTATCCGGTTGAAATATTATCGATTATTTAGACTAGAAACAACCTGAGGATTGATTATAAACATAATTTGAAATGTTTCTATGTACTTTACGGATACTATCTGGATTTTATGTCTGCCTGTTGTGACTGCGTTTGAGCCTGGATTACTGAACAAAACTGGAAATACACAAAATAGTCCAAATTGGTGAAGTGAAATGAAAAAAATTATGGAAAAGTGGTGATTGCATATGTATTCACCCCCTTTGCTATGAATCCCTAAATAAGATCTGGTGCAACCAATTAACCTCAGAAGTAAAAATAATAGTGAAATAAAGTCCACCAGTGTGCGATCTAAGTGTCACATGATCTCAGTATATGTGTTACCGGTTCTGAAAGATCCCAGAGTCTGCAACACCACTAAGCAAGGGGCACCACTAAGCAAGCGGCACCATGAAGACCAAGGAGCTCTCCAAACAGGTCAGGCACAAAGTTGTGGAGAAGTACAGATCAGGGTTGGGTTATAAAAAAAATATCTCAAACCTTGAACATCCCACGGAGCACCATTAAATCCATTATTAAGAACATGGATAGAATATGGCACCACAACAACTCTGCCAAGAGAGGGCTGCCCACCAAAACTCACAGACCAGGCAAGGAGGGCATTAATCAGAGAGACAACAAAGAGACCAAAGATAACCCTGAAGGAGCTGCAAAGCTCCACAGCGGAGATTGGAATATCTGACCATAGGGCGACTTTAAGCCGTACACTACACAGAGCTGGGCTTTACGGAAGAGTGGCCAGAAAAATAAGCAAACACGTTTGGTGTTCACCAAAAGGCATGTGAGAGACTCCCCAAACATATGGAAAAAGGTACCCTGGTCAGATGAGACTAAAATTGAGCTATATGGCCATCAAGAAAAACACTATGTCTGGCGCAAACCCAACACCTCTCATCACCCCGAGAACCCTATCCCCATAGTGAAGCATGGTGGTGGCAGCATCGTGTTTTGGGGATGTTTTTCATCGGCAGGGACTGGGAAACTGGTCAGAATTGAAGGAATGATGGATGGCGCTAAATACAGGGAAATTCTTCTTGGAAACCTTTTTCAGTCTTCCAGAGATTTTAGACTGGGACGGAGGTTCACCTTCCAGTAGGACAATAACCCTAAGCATACTGCTAAAGCAACACTCGAGTGGTTTAAGGGGAAATATTTAAATGTCTGTGAATGGCCTAGTCAAAGCCCAGACCTCAGTCCAATTAAGAACCTCTTCACCAGCGGAACCCATCCAACTTGAATCAGCTGGAGCAGTTTTGCCTTGAATAACTGGCAAAAATCCCAGTGGCTAGATGTGCCATGCTAATGGAGACATACCCCAATTGTTATACACACTCAAGTTTCCTGTTTTTTCACTATAAAAAATATGTATTATATTCAAAGTGGTAGGCATGTTGTGTAAATTGTAACGCAACAAAATAGGAAAAATGCCAAGAGGGTGAAAACTTTTGCAAGCCACTGCAGTTATTTTGACAGCGTGGTTATTGGTGTCGTGGTAGATACTGTTTTTGTGCGTCATCACTCACTGCTCCTATCCCTGATGCCACACCCTCTAAATTATAAACCTGGATTAGCTAACACAACAAGCAATCGGAACACAGGAGTGATGGTTGCTGATAATGGGCCTCTGTACACCTATGTAAATATTCCATTAGAAATCACCCGTTTCTAGCTACAATAGTTATTTACAACATTAACCATTTCTATACTGTATTTATGATCAATTTGATATTTTAATGGATGAAAAAATGTGCTTTTCTTTCAAAAACAAGGACATTTCTAAGTGACCACAAACTTTTGAATGGTAGTGTATGTTCAACCACAAGAGTACTATGTGTGATAGAACAAAATGATTCATAGTAGAGGACGACTGAAATTATACTATTTCAGTGTATATAAGGGAAGGACAGGTTAAAACTTCTTTGGAATGGTGGGCAGCATTTTCACTTTTGGATGATTAGCGTGCCCAGAGTGAACTGCCTCCTACTCAGTCCCAGATGCTAATATATGCATTGTATTATTAGCATTGGATAGAAGACTCTGAAGTTTCTAAAACTGTTTGAATGATGTCTGTGAGTATAACAGAACTCATATGGCAGGCAAAAACCTGAGAAAAAATCCAAACAGGAAGTGGGAAATCTGTGGTTTGTAGTTTCTGAACTCACCCCTATTGAATACAGAGTGGGAAATTGATTATTTTGCACTTCCTAAGGTTTCCATTAGATGTCAACCTCTTTAAAAGTATTTGGAACTTTGTTTCAGGCGTATCATGTGAAGGGGGGCCGTTTGGGAGCTGTTTGACTAAGGGGTCTGCCTGCAGCCTCGTTCTCAGTCACGCTCTTTCACATGAGGTAGCTCTCGTTCCATTGCTTTTCTACAGACAATGGAATTATCCGGTTGTAACTTTATTGAACTTTTATGATAAAAACATCCTAAAGATTGATTCTATACTTAGTTTGACAAGTTTCTTCGACCTGTAATATAACTTTTTAAACTTTTTGTCCGACTAGACCAGATCGCGCTTTTGGATTTGTTTACCAAACACCCTAACAAAAAAAGCTATTGGACATAAATGAGGGGCATTATCAAACAAAACAAGCATTTATTGTGGAACTGCGATTCCTGGGAGTACATTCTGATGAAGATCATCAAAGGTAAGTGAATATTTATAATGCTATTTATGAATAATGTTGACTACCCAACATGGCGGATATTTCTCTGGCTGGTTTGGGCTCTGAGCGCCTTTCTCAGATTATGCTTTTTCCGTAAAGTTTTTTTGAAATCTGACACAGTGGTTGTATTAAGGAGAAGTGTATCTATCTTTCCATGTCTAACACTTGAATTTTCATCAACATTTATAATGAGTATTTCTCTGAATTCATGTGGCTCTCTGCAATATCTGTTCCAAACTGCATGTGTTGGAACTACTGAACTCAACACGCCATTGTAAAATAAGATTTTTGGATATAAATATGAACTTTATCGAACAAAACATACATGTATTGTGTGACATGAAGTCCTATTAGTGTCATCTGATGAAGATCGTCAAAGGTTAGTGATTCATTTTAACTCTATTTGTGCTTTTTGTGATTCCTCTCTTTGGCTGGAAAAATGGTTGGGTTTTTCTGTGAGTTGGTGGTGACCTAACATAATAGTTTGTGGAGCTTTCGCTGTAAAGCATTATTAAAATCAGACACAGTGGCTGGATTAACGATTTTCCTTGGCTGTTGGCGAAGGGTTCCACGAGGGGTTCCTGTCCTAGACAGGTTAATATTGAATACCGAGATGTCAGGGCTCTTAGCGCAGCTCACTTTTGATGCCTCAAATGCTGTACTCACAAGAGATTGGAAAATCAACGTGGGCTGTTGGGTCCAAGTAGTTAATGAAGTTGGGATGTTTGACAGAAACATTTGATTGAATGGTAATAGCTCTTCCATTCCTGTTTCAATGAGTAGGCCAAAGTAGGCTGAACAAAGCCTATAATAGTATGCTTGTGGGTTTTCATTCTGAGCTTGTTTGACAGTTAGCCAGCGAGCTGTCATGTTTGCGAGTCTCAGAACTACTGGAATCTATTTCCAGTGCCGTGGGAAGTTTCACTTAGTCATTTTACACGTGTTGCTGTTGTAGACGGATGAACCTTACCAAGTGTTTATACAACGTTCACTGAAACAGGTAAATCCTGTCAGAACCCGTAGCGTTCGGGTAGCCATCCAAGGCATCCTCTATGTCTGCTAAGAACGTCTGTCTTTTGGCTTCCCTGGAACGGGTCAAAGGTACAGAAGTTTTTCTTGATTTTGACAAAGCGTTCCGTTCCAAGTGCAGGTGGACGGTTCGCTTCATCCTCTGTGAAAGTATGGCCTGAAAGCTTTGGCTTTGTTGGTGAGGATGTGCCATATTACTCTGTTTCGAATGGCCAAGAGGAAAAGACTGAGTGACTCCTAAGAGAGGTAAAGACTGAAACCTTCTGTAGTCTTCAGTCCTTTGTGTACTGAGCTCCGGTTGCGAGCTTGGTTGCTTTGTTGGGTAGTGACGCTGTTGCACGTGACTATAGAGTCCCTCCAAGTGGTAACTTAGGATGTGCATTCTGCTGCATAGAAGAGTTCACTTGGGCGCTTAGAGTACGTATTTTGGACATGTGACAGTAGCCCCTTCCCCCCACACCGTGCGGCTCCAGTAGCAGGACAATGCCTGCCAGAAGGATCGGCCCCCAGGACGAGGAGCGGGCCGGTCCAGGTGGTGAAGGTGGAAATCCCGGATGACGTTGGGATTCAGAATGTCCTCCACCAGAACCCAACACCGCTCCACTGGGCCATACCCCTCCTAGTCCACCAGATACTGCAGCCAACCCCCATTACGCCTCTCTCGATGTCCAGGGGGGGTGGAGAGGTGTTGTGGGGGACAGCATCAGCTAGGGGACCAGGAACCACCGGCCTGAGAAGGGAGACATGAATCGAAGGTGAGATAAGGTAGTCACTGGGAAGCTGTAACCTATAGGTCACCTCGTTGACCCTCTGCAGAACCTTGAATGGCCCCACAAACCGGGGGCTCAGCTTCTTGCAGGGCAGGCGGAGTGGGAGGTTCCTGGTAGAAAGCCAGACACAATCCCCAGGGTGGTACACGGGGTCTCACTGCGGTGGCGGTCTGCCTGCTCCTTTTGACGGTGGACAGTGCGCTTGAGTCTCACGTGAGCATCGCTCCACAATTCTTCTGCGCGCCTGAACCAATCATCAACCGGAGGAGCTTTGGTCTGGCTC
Organism: Oncorhynchus mykiss; assembly: GCF_057628025.1. Classification (NCBI taxonomy): domain Eukaryota; kingdom Metazoa; phylum Chordata; class Actinopteri; order Salmoniformes; family Salmonidae; genus Oncorhynchus; species Oncorhynchus mykiss. The sequence goes on from NC_143041.1 coordinate 5,650,511, forward strand.
CACGGAACCAGGACTTGCTGAAAACCCAGAACACACTGGAAGAGGTTCAACCCAGTGGAGGAGTAACGTAGTGAGTTCTGTGCATACTCCGCCCATGGAAGGAGTCGAGCCCACTTTCCCTGCCGGTCCTGACAGTGGCTCCTCAGGAACCTCCCCAGCTCCTGGTTCATCCTCTACACCTGCCCGTTGGACATAGGCCTATACCTGGAAGTGAGGCTGGAATAGTGCCTCAGCAAGCTGGAGAGCAGTAGGGAGACCAGAAAGAGAGATTAAACAATAGGATTTTGAACAGGAAGGGGTTTCCCTGCTGGAGCATTCTGGGGGATTTGGTTTGTGCACACGCGGAACAGGATTTGACGTAACGAGTGACGTCCTGCGCCAAGGTGGGTCACCAGTACTTCTCAGAGATGGATTGGGTAGTGCGAGAAATACCAGGATGTCCAGCGACGACAGCTGTGTGTGCCCAGGTCAGCAGCCGATACCTGCAGGAACGTAGATGCGCTTGGGAGGACAGTTAGTGGGTGCGGGCTCCCTCTCCAGAGCCTGGCGAATGTCCACATCTACGTCCCAGACTACAGGAGCCACGAATCGGGAGGATGGGATTATAGGTGCATTCTGGAAAGGAACCTCTCCCGAATCGTAGAGACGGGACAGGGCATCGGCCTTGGTGTATTTTTTTAACCTGAAGTCGAACCTTGTGAAGAAAAGCGCTCACCTTGCTTGGCGCAGATTCCACTTCCTCACTGTCCGTATTTACTCCAGGTTCTGATGGTCGGTGAGGATGACGAATGGTTCCTTGGTGCCCTCCAGCCAGTGTCTCCACTCCTCTAATGCCAACTTCACTGCCAGGAGATCTCGATCACCGACGTCATAATTATTCTTTGCAGAGACAGTATCTTAGAGTAATATGCACACGGATACAATGCACACGGATTCTGTTGATTACCCATATCTTTGAGGGCGAACTGCCACGCCCACCTCTGAAGCGTCCACCACCAAAATCAAATTGTATTTGTCACATACACATGGTTAGCAGATGTTAATGCGAGTGTAGCGAATTGCTTGTGCTTCTAGTTCCGACAATGCAGTAATAACCAACAAGGAATATAACCTAACAATTTCACAACAACTACCTTATACACGCAAGTGTAAAGGGATGAAGAATATGTATATAAAGATATATGAATGAGTGATGGTACAGAACGGCATAGGCAAGATGCAGTAGATGGTATTGAGTACAGTATATACATATGAGATGAGTAATGTAGGGTATGTAAACATATAAAAGTGGCATTGTTTAAAGTGGCTAGTGATATATGTATTACATAAAGATGGCAAGATGCAGTAGATGGTATTGAGTACAGTATATACATATGAGATGAGTAATGTAGGGTATGTAAACATATAAAAGTGGCATTGTTTAAAGTGGCTAGTGATATATGTATTACATAAAGATGGCAAGGTGCAGTAGATGGTGTAGAGTACAGTATATATGAGATAGAGTATGAGATGACTAATGTAGGGTATGTAAACATTATATTAAGTGGCATTGTTTAAAGTGGCTAGTGATACATTTTTTACATCATTTTTTACAATATTAAAGTGGCTGGAGTTGACTCAGTATGTTGGCAGCAGCCACTCAATGTTAGTGGTGGCTGTTTACAACCTCTTGCAGCTCCCTCCCCCCCCCCTACTTTGTGCAATTTACACCTGAAGACATACCCAAATCTAACAGCCTGTAGCTTAGGCACAGAACCAAGGATATGCATATTATTGGTACCATTTGAAAGAAAACACTTGGAAGTTTGTGTAAATGTGAATGTAGGAGAATAACACACAATAGATCTGGTTTAGATAAAACAACGGAAAAAAAAAACATTTTTTTTTTGTATCATCATCTTTAAAATGACAATTTCAGTGAAAAATATACGAGGGAAACAGTACTTGTGCAAAGTTGAATGAAGAATGACTTCCAAAATGAGTGTGCTACATGACATTTATCATGAAGTCACCCAGGTGTCCCACACAAGTCGCCCAAATGTACCCAAGTGCCAAATTGGTGAAGGTATACATTTTGAAACAAATAACTGTATGCAAAATACCAAAATGGTATTCTAACACACCCCCCCCCCCCCCCCCAAAACAAAATTGTAAAAAAAAAATGTAATGAAAAATGAAAAAAATAAAATATTGATAAAATATGAAAAAAATATGTATATACATTTACAAAATAACATGGGTAACTGTTTATCAAATCAAATCTATTTATATAGCCTCAGCCTAAAACCCCAAAGAGCAAGCAATGCAGGTGTAGAAGCACGGTGGCTAGGAAAAACTCCCTAGAGAGGCAAAAACCTAGGAAGAAACCTAGAGAGGAACCAGGCTATGAGGGGTGGCCAGTCCTCTTCTGGCTGTGCCGGGTGGAAATCACAGTGGTTGTAGAGGGTGCAACAGGACAGCACCTCAAGAGTAAAAATGAACAGTTTAGGGTTCCATAGTCGCAGGCAGAACAGTTGAAACTGGAACAGCGGCAAGGCCAGGTGGACTGGGGACAGCAAGGAGTCATCATGCCAGATAGTCCTGACGCATGGTCCTAGGGCTCAGGTCCTCGGAGAGAGAGAAAGAGAGAATTAGAGAGAGCATACTTAAATTCACACAGGACACCAGATAAGACTCCCATTCGGAGTCAGTGTCACTGTGAAAGAAAATGTTCAGTTAAAATAGTTTCACATATGAGCCCTGTATCAACAGGTATAATAAGCAGATATATAGAGAGAGTTGAAGGTTGAATATAGTATTATATTATTATTACCTGCTAGATCTACTGTCTCTATTATATTATGACAGACCAGCTGTATCTACTGTCTCCATTTCACTTTGGCCATTGATGTGGTCCTGCCCTCTCCTCAACAGCCTCAAATAGGCTATTTCGTGTGGGTTGGGGTGGGGCGGCAGACACACGCATCTCACATTTCATGACATTAAATGTATATATATTGCTTCTAAAATAAAATAAAAATCACAAATAATATTTTATATTATTAATTTCAAACAAGGGCATTAGCATGATAAGAACTTACCAGTCCAAAACGATGTCCTCTCCCGTTCAAAAAATATTCCTCCACAATCGCTAAATGATGCGTCCTACAGCAATCTCTGTCTCACCTTCCCAATCAATTTATTCTAAAATTGTGTGTACATCTGTATAGACTTAGATTTAGCTTTCCCTGAGTTAGTCGCCATAATGATTGATATATAAACAGCTGGATCTGCGCGTTCACCAAACAATGCAGTGCGTAATATGGGTTTCTCTTTCCGGTATGAAACTTCAATAGCGAATGACTCACTTTACGCTGGAGCTTACTACATGGGTTGGTCTTGCAACACATAAACATGGCGTATTGCCATTTAGCTCAGCTCATTGGCTATCTACCCAGCTAGATTTCAAGATGATCAGTGGTCATTAGGTTAAAAGACAGTCAATCAACGAAACAGCGGGCAAATCATTGGTGCACATTGATGTCATGACTTGTTTCTTTCAGTCAATACGTCCCGCGAAATGGCCCATCAGGTTTGATTGTGTTACAAACAAACCAGTTGATTGCAGTGAAACCAAACATGACTGGAAAAGTCACGTTCTGTGTGGGTTATTTACCTGGAATGTGTCGTCGAAAATGGAACGAGACGGAATTCACGACACAAGCCGTTCACAAAATGTTTCGTGTTAGGCTATAAAAACGGATTTTATCAAAAAAAAGATAATTCATTGTGTAACAATGAGCATTGGAATTGCAAACAGACGAAGATCGTCAAAGGTAAACAATTTATTTTAATGCAGTTTGTGATTATGTTACGCCTGTGCTGGTTAAAAAAAATAATTATGGGGCTCTATGTTCAGATAATCGCATTGTATTCTTTCGCAGTAAATCCTTTTTTAAATCCGACAACGCAGTTGGATTAGCAAGATTCTAGGTTTTCGATACATGTGAGACACTTGTATTTTCCTGAATGTTTAATATGACTATTTATGTAGCGATCACCGTGGGTTAAACAACCATCGCTAACATTGAGTGGCTGATGCCAACATACTGACTCAAATCACTAGTCACTATAATAATAAAAAATTGGATGTAATAAATGTATCACTAGTTACTTTAGACAATGCCACTTTATATAATGTTTACATAACCTACATTACTCATCTCATATGTATATACTGTATTCTATACCATCTACTGCATTTTGCCTATGCCGTTTGGCCATCGCTCATCCATATATTTATATGTACATATACTTTTTCGTTCTTTTGTTGTGAAGTTGTTAGATTACTTGTTAGATATTACTGCATGGTCGGAACTAGAAGCACAAGTATTTCGCTACACTCGCATTTAACATCTGCTAACCATGTGTATGTGACCAATAAAATTTGATTTGAGAGCTGAAAATAGACAAAAATATTAGGGTGATGCACATGGGCTACTAGCAGCTTACTACAGAACATACACTTGGTATTACTTCCTTAGCTAAAGTATTCGTATCTCCCTGGCGTATTACATAATTTATGCAGCAGCATACAAGACATTTGTGTACTCACCTTGTTGTGATGTGCTCACTTGAACAGGAAGGTGGTGTGTCAGTCCTTCATGGGTGTCACGTTCTGACCATCGTTCGTGTGTGTTTTCCTTGTTTTAGTGTTGGTCAGGACGTGAGCTGGGTGGGCATTCTATGTTGGATGTCTTGTTTGTCTAATTCTATGTCTGGTCTGATATGGTTCTCAATCAGAGGCAGGTGTTAGTCATTGTCTCTGATTGGGAACCATATTTAGGTAGCCTGGGTTTCACTGTGTGTTTGTGGGTGATTGTTCCTGTCTCTGTGTTAGTTTGCACCAGATAGGCTGTTTAGGTTTTCTCGTTACGTTTGTTGTTTTTGTACTGTTCGTGTTTCATCTTTATTAAACATGTATCAAGAATACCACGCTGCATTTTGGTCCGACTCTCCTTCACCAAAGAAAACCGTTACAGAGGGCAAATGTTGTCATCAAAGAAAGAGAAAGATTTACAAATCCGTGTTGAATGACCGTTCAAAACGTATTTTCCCAGTTTGAGCTTGTTTATTCCCGACCTCCCAGTTGCAATGCTTGCAGTTAGCCACTGTCACCGATTCCTTCCAAACCACTCATTGTTGAATTTGCGATTTTCAACTTGTTGTGTAATATTTATGTCCAATGTCCAATGAGCACCGATGCGTTGTATCTATAATTGATCTTCACATCACAAGGATTAAAAACCTCAATAATTTTCACCTAAAATGACATACCCAAGTCTAACTATCTAACTGCCTGAAGCTCAGGACCTGAAGCAAAGATATGCATTTTCTTGAAACCATTTGAAAGGAAACACTTTGAAGTTTGTGGAAATGTGAAATTAATGTAGGAGAATATAACACGTTAGATCTGGTAAAAGATAATACCAAGAAAAAACATGCATCATGATGTACTATTCCAGCCCAGGCGCAGTTTAGATTTTGGCAACTAGATGGCAGCAGTGTATGTGCAAGGTTTTAGACTGAACCATTGAATTTCTGTTCAAAATGTTGTATCAAGACTGCCTAAATGTGCCAAATGGGTTTATTAATACATTTTCAAGTTCATAATTGTGCACTCTCCTCAAACAACAGCATGGTATTCTTTCACTGTAATAGCTACAGTATATTGGACAATGCAGTTAGATTAGCAAGAATTTAATTTATTATAATTTATTCTGCCAATATCAGATATGTCTATGTCCTGGGATATTTTTTTTGTTACTTACAGCATCATGCTAATCACATTAGCCTATGTTAGCTCAACCATCCAGCGGGGGGGGGGGGGGGGGACATCGATCCTGTAGAGGTTAAAAAGGATTTGCCAGTGGATTCTTGACTTCATTCATAGCTAAGATTTTGAAAGTAAATGTTGACATGATCAGTCCAATCAAAGCTACTGTACATATAAAGTGATGACATAATTTTACCTGTTGCCAATGACCTTGAGCCTTCTTGAAAGGGCACTACCAATGTAATTATATGGCAGGACCCAGGAGGCTAGAATTTTCGATGTCTACCCATACTAAGGACTGGTGACGTAGTTTAACCCAAGAGTGACAGAACACTGAGCCAATCACGGCACAACGCTGCTATTTTCTGCTGGCTTGCCCCACTACCACAGAAAGCACTGAGCTAGGCTGAAACACCTGCATTTTGGAGCTGCCTTACTCACAAAAACAAAAAAGAGACCATGTTTAAAGACCATGCTTTATTAACTCAATTATATATTTCGTTTTTTACATTATTTGCAAACTGATATGTGACTCGTATTAATGCCTAAATAACAAGCCCCCCCCCCAAAAAAACAACATATTTTATTATTATTTATTTAATCTTTTTAGCTTAAACTGTGGGTCTCAAATGAAGGGTTTGCCACTGGTCCTGAAGAAGCCAAAGCGTTTCTATGGGCATAATATACAGACCTAAGCTTGCATTCCCGCCTTTGGGACAACGAGTTCATCTCTTGTTTCAGCCACTTGAGAATTAGAAAAGAAAGTTGGTGTGTGTGCACAGTGCACTGTTTGGATGCTGGCTTCCCCTAAAGTAAATTGATTTTTTGCCAAATGTACTATATAATTACTCCTGTCTAAATAAAATCATTCAAAACACTTTACCAGACGGTGGCTGTATTGTTGTCTCTACCTTCTTGCCTTTGTGCTGTTGTCTGTGCCCCAATAATGTTGTGATGCTGTCATGTTGTAGTCATGTGGTGTTGCTACCATGCTGTGTTGTCATGTGTTGCTGCCATGCTATGTTGTTGTCTTAGGCCTCTCTTTATGTAGTGTTGTGGTGTCTCTCGTCGTGATGTGTGTTTTGTCCTAGATTTTAATTTTTATCCCCGTCCCCGCAGAAGGCTTTTTGCCTTCTGGTAGGCTGTCATTGTAAATGAGAATTTGTTCTTAACTGACTTGCCTAGTTAAGTACAGGTTTTAAAAAAACTTGACCTAGCCACAGAGCATCATTAGCTTCTTTAAAAAAAAAAATCTAATCACAAATGCATGGGCCTATTTGGAAAGCATGACCCAGCTGATTGAGTTGCAGCTGTCAGTAAAAAGCATCTAAAATGTGTGAAGATAATGTTTCTTGAATATAATTTAAAATGTTGAGATAAGAAGAATTGTTAGGCGAAGATATGGATGTCTCTCTCCAGAATGCATGCTCTCAGCTCTCCAGAATGTGCTCTGCTGTCTCCCGCGAATTCTTTGTTTCATTGTATGAATTGTTTGCCCCTTGATTGTTTATTTTTATCAGTTCCCCATTACATGCTGTATGTAACCTGTAGGCCTAGTAAGTGTTCTGTTAATCCCCGTCATTTGATTACAATCATTTCTGTTATTGTATGTATTTAATTTTATGTGTTACACATTCTCATTCTCAGAGTGGAAATGTTGTTTGCAGAGTTCACAACCTGATTTCATAAGCATAATTGAGTAGTTTTGTAAATTTTTCCATTGCCTTAGCTTGCAGTGCTCAATGTGAGCAATGACCATATGTGTGGTTTCTCTGTCCTGATAACGTTGAGGGAGTGCGTGCACCTGAGCATGCCAACCTGCTGAGATAAAATTGATTTTCTGGGGGGGGTTGTATAATTTTATTTACTCAACATGCCTACCACTTTGAAGATGCAAAATATTTTTTTATTGTGAAACAAACTAAAAATATGATTAAAAAAAACTGAACTTGAGAGTGCATAACTACTCGCCTCCCCCCCCAAAGTCAATACTTTTTAGACCCACCTTTTGCAGCACATACAACTGCAAGTCTCTTCGGGGTATGTCTCTATAAGCTTGGAACATCTAGCCACTGGGATTTTTGCCCATTCTTCAACGCAAATCTGATCCAGCTCCTTCAAATTGGATGGGTTCCGCTGGTATACAGAAACCTTTAAGTCATACTCAACTGTTTTCAGTTCAGTTCTTTCCACAGATTCTCGATTGGATTCAGGTCTGGACTTTGACTTGGCCATTCTAACACCTGGATATGTTTATTTTTGAACCATTCCATTGTAGATTTTGCTTTATGTTTTGGATCATTGTCTTGTTGGAAGACAAATCTCCATCCCAGTCTCAGGTCTTTTGCAGACTCCATCAGGTTTTCTTCCAGAATGGTCCTGTATTTGGCTCCATCCATCTTCCCATCAATTTTAACCATCTTCCCTGTCCCTGCTGAAGAAAAGCAGGCCCAAACCATGATGCTGCCACCACCATGTTTGACAGTGGGGATGGTGTGTTCAGGGTGATGAGCTGCGTTGCTTTTACGCCAAACATAATGTTTTGCGGCCAGGTCTTGGTAGATTTGCAGTGGTCTGATACTCCTTCCATTTCAATATTATCGCTTGCACAGTGCTCCTTGGGATGTTTAAAGCTTGGGAAATCTTTTTGTATCCAAATCCGGCTTTAAACTTCTTCACAACAGTATCTCGGACCTGCCTGGTGTGTTCCTTGTTCTTCATGATGCTCTCTGCGCTTTTAACGGACCTCTGAGACTATCACAGTGCAGGTGCATTTATACGGAGACTTGATTACACACAGGTGGATTGTATTTATCATCATTAGTCATTTAGGTCAACATTGGATCTTTCAGAGATCCTCACTGAACTTCTGGAGAGAGTTTGCTGCACTGAAAGTAAAGGGGCTGAATACTTTTGCACGCCCAATTTTTCAGTTTTTGATTTGTTAAAAAAGTTTGAAATATCCAATAAATGTCGTTCCACTTCATGATTGTGTCCCACTTGTTGTTGATTCTTCACCAAAAAATACAGTTTTATATCTTTATGTTTGAAGCCTGAAATGTGGCAAAAGGTCGCAAAGTTCAAGGGGGCCGAATACTTTCGCAAGGCACTGTATGTGGGGGGAGATTCTCCATATAGTCAATAAAAGGTTGCCAAATTCTGTAAAATGTCTTTAACTTATTCCTCAAGCAGTAAGTGATTTTCTCCCAAGGGATACAACTACTAACTTCCGATAGCCACATTGCAACTGGCAGGGAGGAATCCAATTTCCATTTCAAGGCAATACATTTCCTGGCAATCGCTAGCAAAATTTCTGTTAGCTTTATAGTATTGCTTTGCCTAAGATTGGTGTTAGTAAAGTTGCCCAGTAGACAGACCTCCGGGTCTAAAGGGAATGCAACCCCGTGAATTGAGGATATGGTATCGCATACCTACTGCCAGAAACCGTGTAGTTTTGAACACTGCCAAGTGGAATGGAGGAATGTTCCTTCATCTGAACCACATCTAAAACATAGGGAGGAGATATCTGGGTTGAACTTGTGCAGTCTAGATGGGGTGATATAGAGCTGATGGAGGAAATTAAACTGGATCAGTCTGTATCTGGAGTTCAATGTGGATGTAACACCATCCCTGCATAGGTCACTCCATAGACCCTCATCAAGATCAATACCCAGATCTTTTTCCCATCTAAGTCGGGGTTTATCTAGCTCAGGCAGTGTTGGTCCTGACATAAGAGCATCGTAAACACGGGAAATGTTCTTGAACAGTGGTTGGTCTGCGTGGCAGAGTTGTTCAATAGGTGACATCTTAGGTAGGTTCCATTGTCCCTTGAGAGTCACCCTAATAAAGTTTTGTAGTTGTAGGTAGCTAAAGAAGTCCCTGTTAGGCAAGTGGGATTTCTGTTTCAGCTGATCAAAAGACATAAGAACTCCCTCCTCGTAACAATGTTCCAGAAGAGTGATCCCCTTATCAGACCATGGTCTAAAGTTACTATTCTGGAAAAACATAGGAATCAATCTATTGTTCCATAAAGGGGTTTTAGGGGAAAGGAATCCCTCTCGTCTGAACAGCTCATGCAGTTTGCACCATGCCAGGACAGAATGTATGATTAAAGGGTTGTCTGTGATGGGTTCTATAGATTTTCTGTCCCATTTGTAAAATAATTCTGCCCCAGTGTCATCATTTACCTCAAGCTTTTCAATGTTCAACCATGAGGGAGAGGGACCATTGTCAAACCTCTGAGCCAGAAACCTAGACTGTGCAGCCCAGTAGTACATTCTAAAATTGGGGAGGTTTAAGCCCCCTTGACTGTAATCAAGGGTCAGTTTATCCAGGCCAACCCTAGGGGTTTTGCCGTGCCAGATAAACCGTCTGGTCAGCTTGTCGATCGAGGAAAAGAATGCTGCGGGAACAGGGATAGGGAGAGATTGAAACAGATATAGAAATCTGGGCAGGACATTCCTTTTAATTACATTGATTCTACCCAGTAGAGTGAGAGGTAAGTCCATCCATTTACAAAGGTCACCCTCCACCTTTTGCAACAAACTGGCCAGATTGAGTTTATAGAGGTTGTTCAGATTACCATCCACCATTATGCCAAAATATGTGAAGCCCATAGGCGACCATCTAAAAGGAAACTTGTGCTTGATGGTATGATGGTCAAAGACATACAACGGTAAGATTTCGCTTTTATCAAAATTGACCTTATATCCAGAGAAAGAACTAGAACACTGTAGTAGGATCTACAAGTGAGAGAGGGAATGTTCTGGGTTTGTTAGAAATAAGATAAGGTCATCTGCAAAGAGTGATAAATTATGGGTATCGGGGCCCACCTCAAAGCCATGTATGTCAGGGCACGTTCTAATAGCCTCAGCCAATGGTTCGATGGTGAGGGCAAAGAGGTGGGGGCTAATTGGGCAACCTTGTCTGTTCCCCCTATAAAGAGGGAAAGAGGAGGAAGTAATCCCATTGGTAGCAATCCTAGCTTTAGGAGATTTGTTGTGATTTTATCAAATTTACAAACACGGTACCTAAACTGAACTTTTCCAAGACGCGAAAGAGGTATGGCCATTCAACCCTATCAAAGGCCTTTTCAGCATCGAGGGAGACTGCGACACTAGGTATTTTGTTAGCAAGGTGAATTATATCAAAGAACCTTCTGAGATTATTGGAGGACAATCTATTAATTATGAAGCCAGTCTGCTATGGGTTGACCAACAGGGGGAAACATGACTCCAGTCTCTTAGATAGCATCTTGGTGACCAGTTTACAATCTGTGTTAAGGAGAGAGATTGGTCTATAGGAGGTGCACTTTAGCGGGTTTTTCCCTTTCTTGTGGATTACAGTAATCACTGCTTGAGAGAAAGACTCTGGAAAGCAGTTGTCTTCCCTGGCTTTTTTAAGTACCTCCATAAGGTAGGGGACCAACAGCTCCCTAAATTCTTATAGAACTCTGGAGGGAAGCCATCCTCCGCAGGAGATTTATTAGAAGGTAAGGATTTAATGGCCTCCAACAATTCAGGAACTGAGAAGTGTTCACTCAGGCGCTCACTGTCTTCCCCTGACAGGCATGGGAGGTTGAGAGAGGAGAGAAAGGAGTCGATCTCTGATAGATCATCGCTTCATTGGGAAGTGTAGAGGTCTTCATAGTATTTCTTAAAAGTATTATTCATTTCAGTATGGTCGAAAGATGTCTCATTAGTAAGAGTTTATATAGCATTAATATATATTTCATTTTTTATTATATTTAATTTTTTATTTACCAAAAGCCTGTATAGAACTTTAGTCGGGCCTCTTTCGTAGGTTCTCTCTAGCTCGGAGATTTCAGATTCAAGTCCACTCAGTTCCGCACCGTGTTTTCTCTTCAGCCCTTTAGAATAGGAAATGATCTGTCCCCTCAGATAGGCCTTCAATGTGTCCCAAAGAATGAAACTGTCAGGAGCGGAGGGTTTGTTTGTCAAAGTAAAAATATTGATCTGCTCTTTGATGAATGCACAAAATTCAGGTTGCTTTAGGAGTGTAGAATTTAGTCTCCATCTACATGCTCCATTTACCTTGGTAGGAATGGAGATTGATAATACCAGAGGAGAATGGTCACTAAGAAATCTGGGGAGATACTCGACATCTAACACTCTATGAAACAGTTGGGTCGAAAGTAAAAAGTTATCTATGCGTGTGTGTGTTGTGTGGGTGTGAATAAAAAGAGTAGTCCCTATCCTGTGGGTGCAACTGTCTCCGGATGTCTAGTAAATTGAGATCTTTCATGAATGACATGGTGAGTTTGCCGGCTTTGGTAAGAAGTGAGGGTTTATCAGAGGACCTATCAAGAACTCTATCTAAACAAAAATGTAAATCTCCTCAAACCTGTAGCCATCCTGGTGGTGCTTGAGCGACCTGAAGGGAGACATTCTAAATAAACTTATGGTCATCGAAGTTAGGAGCATAAATTTTGAAATAGGTCCAAGACTCTGATAACATATGCCCCTGCACCAAAACAAACCTGCCAGGGGGATCAGAGATGGTGTTGTTGATGCAGAAGGGGATGTGTCTACTTATCAAAATTGCAGTTCCTCTTGCTTTGGAGTTAAAAGAGGACGCAAAAACTTGTCCTACCCATTCCCTCTTCAATTTCTTGTATTCACTGGATGTAAGATGTGTTTCTTGTAAAAACACAATGTCAGCCTTTAATTTCTTAAGGTATGTATAGACTCTTTTCCTTTTAATCGGGCTGTTAAGGCCTTTTACGTTGAATGTGACCTATTTTAGTGGAGTAAGCATAGGTTGGGTTTCAAATATGTAACTGAATGAAAATCTATCATATGTAGATAATTAGGAAATGTTTCAACTTCGGTTTGAACACAGAAGTGACCTGTGTGTCTCTTTAGGAGGGAAACAATAAACATAGAAAAAAGGAAGAAAAAAATAATAAAAATCCCACCTACCCCGATTGTCAGACTAAAACAACAATCCCAACAATCAAACATGAATACACTTGTAGAGATACGTTGCTGCTCCCTTTCCATCTTGCTCTTACTAGCTAAACCTTGGTGTAAACTAAAACCTGCGAGCTCTCGAAGTTGAAAACAAACGTTGTGAATAGATATTTATGGCTGAATATTTACTGCCCACTGTAAGGGCTGCTTGAGTCTCTTTTCGAAAGATTAACATAAATGAGGGGGAAAGCAGTGGGCCTAAGCCCACTTACTTGCTTCGCCCAGTGGATATGGACTAAACCAAAATATACTCTCCTGTAAATGTAATAGAACTCACCCCGGAAAGATACAGTTAGTTGAAAATGTACAAATCAATTATAGTGACCAGAAGATATCAGCAGCTCAGTCCGGATGAGAGAAAACAAACAAACTGCATTTTATCCCCCAGAGAGACCGTCCTGGCTCACACGTTGTTCAGTTCTTTGAGAAAAGTGTGCACTTTTCCCGGTGTGTTGAAGAGATGGCTTCGGCCTTTGTATTGAACTTTAATCCGCGCAGGGTGGATGAGGTAGCCGGTGATGTTCTTCTCCTTCAGTGCTTTGGCGGCAGGTCTGAACTGCTTGCAACGTCTGGCGAGATCCACGCTCATAAAAGGCTGACCCTCTTTCCATCGATGGTGATGTCCCCTTTGGCTCTTGCGAGTTGCAGTATCTTCTCTCGGTCTTGGAAACGGAGGAACCTGATCAGGACGGCCCGTGGGGGCTCATCTGGCCGGGGTTTCGGCGCTGATGTTCTGTGGGCGCGTTCGATTTCCAGCGGCTTGGTGAAGTTGATTATGCCTAGGACCTCCGGGATCCATTGAGTGAAGAAACGGACCGGGTCACGGCCCTCGCTGTCCTCTTTCAATCCCACCAAACGGATATTACTATGTCTACTCTGGTTCTCCATCTGATCTACCTTGTTTTTGAGGTAGGCATTGTCCTTTTGCAGTTGTATCAAGACCTGGTCATGTCGAGTGATGGTATCTTCGACTGTGGTAATGCGCAACTCTGCCTCAGTCGTTCTCAAAAGGAGATAATTCATGGAGGATTTCAGGTCGTCAAAGGAAGAATGGAGTTCAGGCGATTTCTTATCAATTTTCATAGAAATACCTTTGTTACCATCCTGAATTTCCCGGAGGAGAGTAGCCAACATGTCGGCAGGCTCGCAAGGGGCTGCTGAGAGCAACAGTCTGGAACTGTCGTCTGAGTTATGAGGGCTAATGCTAATCTTTCTAGCTTTAGCGTTATCGTTATCTTGGGAATCAACAATGTTTTGGTCGTCCTTCTTGCCTCTCGGTCGGAGGTCCATGGCTCTTTGGGAAGGTAAGTACTTGACAATTTATCAGCTGATGTTAGAATATTGTTTCAACGTTGTTATTTAGGTAATAATAGAATAACTTTGAAGAGCTCGGTTTGTCAACGTCTGCTCAGCTCCGCGGCATCACGTGCTCCCCCACTTCTTCAATTCTGACCCGTTTCCCAGTCCCTGCCGGTGTAAAACATCCCAACAGCAGGATGCTGCGACCACCATGCTTCACTGTGGGAATTGTGTTCTTGGGGTGATGAGGTGTTGGATTTGTGCCAGACATCGTACCTTCTTTCATATGTTTGTGTAGTCTCCCACATGATTTTTGACAAACATCAAACGTGTTTGCTTATTTTTTTCATTAAGCAATGGCTTTTTTTCTGGCCACTCTTCCATAAAGCCCACCTGTGTGGAGTGTATGGCTTAAAGTGTTCCTATAGACAGATACTCCAATCTCCACTATGGAGCTTTGCAGCTCCTTCATGGTTATCTTTGGTCTCTTTGTTGCCTCTCTGATTAATGCCCTCCTTGCCTGGTCTGTGAGTTTTGGTGGACAGCCCTCTCTTGGCAGGTTTGTTGGGGTGCCTTATTCTTTCCATTTTATTATAATGGATTTAATGTTGCTCCGTGGGATGTTCGACGTTTAAAAATATATATATATATATAACCCAAACCTGATATTTACTTCTCCACAACTTTGTCCCTGACCTGTTTGGAGAGCTACTTGGTCTTCATGGTGCCGCTTGCTTGGTGGTGTTGCAGACTCTGGGGCCATTCAGAACAGGTGTGTATACACTGGGATCATGTGACCGATCATGTGACACTTAGTTTGCACACAAATGGACTTTATTTGACTAATTATGTGACTTCTGAAGGTAATTAGTTGCACCAGATCTTTTTTAGGGGCTTTATAGCAAAGGGGGTGAATACATATGCACGTACCACTTTTCCATTTGTAATTGTTATTTTATTTTTTGAAACAAGTACTTTTTTTCATTTCACTTCACCAATTTGGACTATTTTGTGTATGTCCATTACATGAAATCCAAATAAAAATCAGATGATTAAAACTCTATTGGTTCACAGTGCCCACAAAGAACTGAATCTGTGCATCCATCAAGAAGCAGCCACGAATGCATTCTCTGACTCCGAGAACAAGAGTGGTGATAGTTCCAGGTATGCCCAGGTTTATTGAGATGGACACCTGTGAATGAGAGGTAACAAGAGAATATGTCATATATACAGTAGAAGTCAGAAGTTTATATATACTTATGTTGGATTCATTAAAACTCGTTTTTCAATCACTCCACAAATCTTTTGATAAAACAAACTAGAGTTTTGGCATGTCGGTTAGGACATCTGCTTTGTGCATGACACAAGTAATTTTTCCAACAATTGTTCACAGACAGGTTATTTCACTTATAATTCACTGTATCAAAATTCCAGTGGGTCAGAAGTTTACATACACTAAGTTGACTGTGCCTCTAAACATCTTGGAAAATACCAGAAAATGTCATGGCTCTGTGTCACGCCCTGGTCTTAGTATTTTGTGTTTTCTTTATTATTTTGGTCAGGCCAGGGTGTGAAATGGTTTTTTTTATGTGGTGTGTTTTGTCTTGGGGTTTTGTTAGGTATTGGGTTTGTGGCTTAGTGGGGGGGTATCTAGCATAGTCTATGGCTGTCTGGAGTAGTTCTCAATCAGAGGCAGGTGTTTATCGTTGTCTCTGATTGGGAACCATATTTAGGCAGCCATATTCTTTGAGTGTTTCGTGGGAGATTGTTCCTGTGTTTGTTGTCACCAGATAGGCTGTTGAGGTTTTCTCACGTTCATTGTTTCATTACTTTATTCATGTATAGTTTTCTTTATTAAAGAACCATGAATAACCACCAAGCTGCGTTTTGGTCCGCCTCTCCTTCACCTAAAGAAAACCGTTACACTCTGGAAGCTTCTGAAAGGCTAATTGACATATTTTGAGTCAATTGGAGGTGTACCTTTGGATGTATTTCAAGGCCTACCTCCAAACTGGTGCACTTCACAAAATAGATGGTGTCATGAGGGAGAAAAATTATTTTGATATATTGAAGCAACATCTCAGGACATCAGTCAGGAAGTTAAAGCTTGGTGTCAAATGGGTGACCCCAACCATACTTGTAAGGAAAATTGTGGCAAAATGACTTAAGGACAACAAAGTCAAGATATTGGAGTGGCCATCAAAGCCCTGACCTCAATCCCATAGAAAATGTGTATGCAGAACTGAAAAAGCATGTGCGAGCAAGGTGGCCTACAATCCTGAATCAGTTACACCAGCTCTGTCAGGAGGAATGGGTCAAAATTCACCTAACTTATTGTGGGAAGCTTGTGGAAGGCTACCCGAAACATTTGACCCAAGTTCAACCATTTAAGGACAATGCTACCAAATACTAATTGAGTGAATGTAAACTTCTGACCCATTGGGAATGTCATGATAGAAATAAAAACTGAAAAAAATCATTCTCTCTCCTATTATTCTGACATTTCACATTCAGGGATTTTTTGCTAGGATTAAATGTCTGAAATTGTGTAAAAAACTTAGTTTAAATGTATTTGCCTAAACAAAAAAACACTGTACTATTTCCCAGGAACCACATTCTAAAAGCCTTGAAAAATGGTACTTCTCATATAAAGGTGTATGCATGTACGCAGTAAAAAGGGAAATTAGAAACAGAGAAAGGTAAATTGATTCCAACATTCTATTATCAACATACCTGGGCGCATGAGGTTTCATTTAGGAAGAAAGCTGCATCTCCCAGGAAAACAAGAGAACTTGGTGTTGTGGTACCTGGCAGAACAGCTAGCGTTGGTAAATAGAGGGTCTTCTGTGGCAGTCCAGATCCAAAATAACTTTATTTAATTAAACACTTCTCCATAGCTCTCTCGGCCGCATGCCCCCACATCCACCATTGTGAACCTGTAACTGGCATGATCTCTGTCTCCATATCTCGCTTATTATAAGTGTTGCTAGGTCCATCAAATATTGTAGATCCCAGGCAAATTCGCACAAATAACATTTTCTCGCCAGTCATCTGTCTCTCACATTATTTTATTTTCCCTCTCGTGTCTTCCTTGTTTGTGTGTGTCTGTTTGTGTGTGCCCTCTACTGTCCCGGGGTAATTCTGCCGCTTAAATTTTTCAAGAGAATGTCTTTATAGGGAGCATGCGAGCACACTCGTTTGGATCGGGTAGCCGACAGCCGAAATGAATAAATTAATTAATTTAGTTTCTGTTTTGTTTCCAGGTCGAGACATGGCCAGCATGACCTTACCTGGCTACCCCCTTATGCACAAGTAAAAAATAAAAATAATAATATGATAACATTTTACAAGAGTATATTCATACAGTTCTTACACATGATTAATTGACTTAAAATCAAAACAATTTCGAAAAACGGTCCAGAAAGCACTTTTTTACGAGGGTGATACGTTTTTTTTTTTTTAAGATCACATTTTCGACTTTTGACTTCCTATGAAATCATATTCCAAATGGAGAAAACATATGCCTTATGCACAAGTAAAAAAAAAAAATGATAATAAAATATGACTAAAGTATGTTGATACAGTTCTTATACATGTGTAATTGACACAAAAATCGCTTTTTGCTTTTGGATGTTGACTTGGGTTGCATTTCCAATATGAAAAACCAAGGTGGAGCGCACTCCGCACTGTTGGATTTTTGAAGTGTTACAACTGGCATTTGCCATCAACTTTGCACGAATCAACGCCACATTGGGTGGTATTGGACACCGTGTACATGGTTTGTCCAATGTTTTGCCATTCATTTTTGTCCATTTCAGGGGGGTATTCCCTTACAGTTGTTTAGTGCCTCTCAGGAGTCATGCTGCTTAGCAGTAATAATAAGATGATGAAATAACAACTTCACACAGTGAAATAACAATTTATAATAAACACTCTCAAATGCAAACCTTCTGGAGCTGAGCAAAGATCAAGGAAAATAAGAAAACAGCTCTAGTTAATAACAAATGAATGAGGGGAACATTTCATGTTATCGCATTATAATGAGTTACTGCATTATAATGAATGAGTTACTGCATTATCTTTCAGTTGTAAAATTATCACTTTCTGCAGGCTTTGCCTGGTGGCCCATTCACTCCTAACAAGCCTGTTTTCTTCTGCGAATGTTGTCGTGGCCGAGCGGTTAAGGCGATGGACTAGAAATCCATTAGGATCTTCCAGTGCAGGTTTGAATCCTGCTGACAACAGAAATGAATTTTTTTGACCCCTCTGGAGGTGGAAGTTTAGTTGTGTTTCTTATACCAATCACATCCTCTCAGATCTCCACAAGTACATAGAGATTAGTTGTCCATTTGGGATAGGACTGCAAGCCATCTATCCCACCTCACACCTTTACACACCTGTTTATCCACCATTCTAGCTCTATAGGCCACAGTAGCATAGGTTACAGGTTTGTAGTCAAGCCACAGATTTCAGGTGAGATCCCATGATACACTCAACAATACAACAACACGATTCTCATGAATAACCATTAAGCCATTTGCTAAGATTTCCCCCATTTTGACATGTGGAAACCTGTTGTCACTCTTACCCTGACGGATAGCTCCAGACACTTTTTTGGTCCTATCCGAGGCATTTTTAAATTCATGTCAAAATGGCCATATTCTGAAGACACTCTTAAAGTCTGCAGGGTAATCGAACTGGCCACATCTAAAGTCAAGCCACAGGTCATAGGTAAGAAACCTTGTCAAGCCCTAAAAGAAAAAGAAAAAACACGATTGCAATTAAAATAACCATTAAGTCATTCAGGTCGCAGAATCCCCTATAGGCATGGTTTGAAACCCACTTCTGACAATTCGTCACGGTTAGGATTGCACAGATCGGGAGGACCTCAGGAATGTTCCTGAGGTCGAATTGTGCTTCTAACCCTAACTGTTCTCCCATTGTCACCCAACAGCACCTGCAATTTAGGGCCAGGCTTCATTATGGGCGTACTTTTGTCACGCTGTGCTCAGACCGAGCAAGCTACGGTCAAGCGGGGCGTTCAAGGAAACTGCCAACAGCTTTGTTGGTGGGCCTCAATGGTGTGTGCTACGCTGCTTCTCTGAAAGTAAGTAATGTCTTCCTTTTTCATCTGACATTGTGACATCAGTGTTACATGAAAGATGCTTGTCATTGTTACATGACAGTTGGTTGTTGTAAGACAAGGCTGCATGAAGTGTGAACTGGAGCTTTCTTGGATCCACAAAAATAAAGTGTTTTTGGAGAATGCGGGCATCGATCCCACTACCTCTCGCATGCCAAGCAAGGACTCTACCATTTGAGCTAATTCCCCAGCCGATAGAATTTGCCACAAGGAGCAACCAAGAGTGTTCAGTCTTGTTGGGACCCCGGTCAAGTCGCTTGACAGCCCACCCAGGCCGGCTCCCCCTCCTACCAAGCCCAGGAGCAAACTGCCTCGGCCTATAAGGTTCCTTAGCCTGCCAAAGGCTGCCACCGGCTCAGGTCAGTCCCTCTCATGTACTCACACTAATGTAAATTAGACAGGGAGGTGAAGCTAGGTAGAGTGATAGAAAAACAGTAGGAAGGGAAGGGACACAAATGGCTTTAGCCCAGGGCTAATACATTTTTCCACACTTGATTTGCCTGTTTCACAGTGAGATAACCTTTACTCAAGGCTAATTGGACCCTGTTTCTGAGCAGGGAGAGCACCAAAAATATATGTGCTAAATTTAAAATGATATCATAATGAACTAGTGTTAAAAGCTACAAACAGATATGGAAATGAGTAAATACATAAATAAATACAATCAGTTCATAGAGAGATAGATGTCTGCTGTCAACCCATAGACAAGATGGCAGCCAGTGAGCCAAAGGGCCAAATTAAGAACCAGGCCAGATTGCAGCCCCTGTCCAACCCAGAGCAGGCCCTGACTAAGACCTTCAAGCTGCTCCACTCTGCCTCTGATGACTGGTGAGCATTCACTGTAGACAAGACCAATGGAGCTAGGCTAAAGGAAGCACAGTGTAGTGTCCTTGGAAATGTAGATTTGAGCTACAGAGCCTAGAAACTTCTGAAATTAAGAGACCAGAGTCCTAATTGATGAACATCATTATAATGTTTTTGGAAAATGTTGTGTAAAATGCTTACATTTCTTTCACTGAATTGCAGGGAGAAGAAGATCGAGGGCTTGACCTCTCTCCGTGTGATGGCTCAGAACCACATGGACATACTGATGCCTAAACTCCATGATATCTGCCTTGCCATTATAAATGAGGTAGCTGTATTCATTCACTGCCCTATTCATTCATCTGCACAAATCTGCTACATTTGGAGAACAAGTCAAATTATTGTGTCATGTTTCTGATGTTCGTGGGTTGTACTGCTCAACATTAATAGCTGGTCCTCTGCATGTTATTATGATTCAGGTGAAGAACCTGCGCTCTGTAGTGTCCTGTGCCGCCATGGCCACACTGGGTGACATGTACGTACACCTCCAGAGGGCCATGGACAGTGAGGTGGAGGGGACGGCACGCGTGCTGCTCCACAAAGCCAGGAAGGCCAACACCTTCATCCCGCAGGGCGCCAACTTTGCCCTGGGTCACATGGTGCAGAGCTGCACCCCTACCCGTGTCATGAATGCCCTGCTGGTCGGTGGGCTGAGGTAAAGAGGGAGAGGGGTCCATTAACACTCACTAAGCGGTAGATCCGGACTTCCACAAATTATCCCATTATCCAAGCCTCAAAATTGAGAAGATTGAAATACTGCTAGTTTTTATTTAACTGCCTTTTTCATCAGCATGCTAGGTTATTCCACAACAGTTCCGGCAGCAACTCACCCCAACGCTAGACGTCACATTTGAATGGAATCACATGTTTTTGTTATGTCTTATACTTCCTTGTGTTGTGTACTTCTTATTTAACCATTGCGTTACTTAGATTATTTTTAGCCATTGGTGGAGAGGTACTGTCTACTGATGTGTGCTAGCCTTTGTGGAGTAACAAGTCATTTAGGGGCGGCAGGGTAGCCTAGTGGTTAGAGCGTTGGACTAGTAACCGGAAGGTTGCAAGTTCAAATCCCTGAGCTGACAAGGTCGTTCTGCCCCTGAACAGGCAGTTAACCCGCTGTTCCTAGGCCGTCATTGAAATAAGAATTTGTTCTTAACTGACTTGCCTAGTTAAATAAAGGTCAAATAAATAAAATAAAAATGTATAAAGTATATAGTGAATATATAGTGAACACTTTAGATTAGGGGCTATTAGTGAGGCACTGAGGTATTAGTAAGTGCATGTACTCACATTCATAAATGCACTCATTAATAAATACACCATTTGTGACATTTATAAATATATGGTGAGTCAAACCATTAATCAACCATTAACCATCAACCACCTGCCTTGACAATAACTCCTTTATAACTGGTTTATAGTACATTATTAATAATTTACAAATTGTGAACAAACATTTATCTGATAAATCATGAACAAATCATTTAAAATAGCGTTTATAAATGTGTAAATAACTATTTATAGATTTCTTATTGACATTTACAAATGTAGGAATAATGATTCATAAATGGTAAGTAAACTCTTTACAAACAGTTTATAAATGGCATATTAAGGGACCTTAATATAAAGTCTTAGCGAACATTTTGATCCATCGATGAGACTTCATCAATAAAATCCATTATCATTCATCTCCTAACTCATGTATCTCTATGACATGTAACTGATGTGCTCTGTTTTTCCTTCCTCAGCCACCTGTGGTGAGGAGCTGTACTGCTCAGCACCTGGAGAGACCACCTGGAGAGACTGGCTGAGGTCATGGGGACGGCTCGTCTCCTCTCGGGGAAGAAAGACCTCACTGACCGTTTCTTGATTGCCGTCAGTAAACTGGCTGTGGACCCTTCACAGGAAGTCAGGTGGGAAGTTCCTCCTGTAAAGTAGCTTGCTTCAACATAACAGTTAAGGCTGGGATTAAATCCATGGCTCGCTATAGCACTAGATCGCCGACAATGCAGCTTTTAAAGGTAATTTAGTCTTGAGTCAACATCTGCAGCGTTTACCACGAATACAAATTGAAATTGACTTTAAAAGCCACATTGTCGTCTGTCTACAGCATCTTTGCTAAAGGGTGTCATGGATTGAATTGCAGATTTTAGGTATTCCAAAACAACCACAGGTTCTCTTGGAGGGAAATAGTAATTGAAAACAAAAATGAAAAATTATAAACACAAATAAGTGCTACGTGGCATAGGACAATCCAAGTCCAGGCACCCATGTGGGTTTGAAAGTTAAAAAGCCAAAAGCTTAGCCGGGATGTTTGGCCGGCAGGGATGTTCTTCTCCCTACGCCAACTAGCAACCTCCTGTGGTAGGCGGGGTGCAATGGACGCTGACACGGTCACCAAGTGTATGGTGTTTCCTCCGACACATTGGTGCTGCTGGCTTCCAGGTTAAGCGGGCATTGTGTCAAGAAGCAGTGCGGCCTGGCTGGGTTGTGTTTCGGAGGACGCACGGCTCTCGACCTTCGCCTCTCCAGAGTCTTTACGGGAGTTGCAGCGATGGGCAAAGATTGCAACTACCTATTGGATATCACGAAATTGGGGTAAAAATTACAAATGTAAATGAGTCCAAATAGTGAGTACCTGATTCAGTTTCCTTCCTTCTGTTTGGTGCCTAATGAAGACAACCCTACTTGATCACAATGGTCGGTCTGAGCCAAGCGCTGTGCAGATTCGCTAAGATTTTCATAATAACGAACGGTTAAAACCCAATTGTTAGATTGTTGAGATGATTTGAAGATCAGGTAATGCGGTACATTGCTAAAACAAACCCTCTTGCAAATTCTACCTTAATGTATGTCTTATTTTTTCTCAGGTTTCTCTTCCTGTCTGGGTTGGCGCCCCCCCTTGGGTTGTGCCGTGGCGGAGATCTTTGTGGGCTATGCTCGGCCTTGTCTCAGGATGGTAAGTTGGTGGTTGAAGATATCCCTCTAGTGGTGTGGGGGCTGTGCTTTGGCAAAGTGGGTAGGGTTATACCCTGCCTGTTTGGCCCTGTCCGGGGGTATCGTTGGATGGGTCCACAGTGTCTCCCGACCTCTACTGAGTCAGCCTCCAGTATTTATGCTGCAGTAGTTTATGTGTCGGGGGGCTATGGTTTGTCTGTTATATCTGGAGTATTTCTCTGGTCTTATCCGGTGTCTTGTGTGAATTTAAGTATGCTCTCTCTAATTCTCTCGTTCTTTCTTTCTTTCTTTATCTCGTGCAACTGAGCGCTCCTTGCTGTCCACAGTCCACCTGGCTGTGCTGCTGCTCCAGTTTCAACTGTTCTGCCTGTGGCTATGGAACACTGACCTGTTCACTGGACGTGCTCCCTGTCCCAGACCTGCTGTTTTCAACTCTCTAGAGACAGCAGCGGTAGAGATACTCAATGATCGGCTATGAAAAGCCAACTGACATTTACTCCTGAGGTGCTGACCTGTTGCACCCTCGACAACCACTGTGATTATTATTATTTGACCCTGCTGGTCATCTATGAACATTTGAACATCTTGGCCATGTTCTGTTATAATCTCCACTCGGCACAGCCAGAAGAGGACTGGCCACCCCTCATAGCCTGGTTCCTCTCTAGGTTTCTTCTTAGGTTCTGGCCTTTCTAGGGAGTTTTTTCTTCCTAGCCACCGTGCTTCTACACCTGCATTGCTTGCTGTCAGGAGGAATGGGCCAAAATTCACCCTACTTATTGCGGGAAGCTTGTGGAAGGCTACCCGAAATGTTTTACCCAAGTAAAACTATTTAAAGGCAATGCTACCAAATACTAATTGAGTGTATGTAAACTTCTGACCCACTGGGAATGTGATGAAAGAAATACAAGCTGAAATAAATCATTCTCTCTACTATTATTCTGACATTTCACATTCTTAAAATAAAGTGGTGATCCTAAATGACCTAAAAACAGGGAATTTTACTAAGATAAAATTTCAGGAATTGTGAAAAGGAATTGTGAGTTTAAATGTATTTGGCTAAGGTGTATGTAAACTTTCGACTTCAACTGCATATCTTTCCCTATAGGCAACAATGGTACGACTTCAGAGTTCCACAAGCAATTTGTTGTTTACGTTACAACGTGGGCATGTCTCATTGCCAACAATAGTGAAGCAGGCATTGTGATGTAGAACAATGGGCTGGGCATAGAACATTCGGAAAGAGAGTTGGTGCCACGGTGCTCAATAGAACTAATAGGAGCTGGCAGGGTAAAAAAATGCTCTAAAATAAGGCCTGTTTTTTTTTACTATTTAAAAACTAAACTGGCAAGAAGCTGGGATATGGTAATATGAAACTGGGCTCCACGGCGGATGCAATGAACTAGTTTTTTTAATCAGAAGAAAGCATTGTTAAAAATGTAATGAGTCCAGCCTAACTGGAGCATCTAGGCTAGTCACTTCTCAGGGAAAGGATGCTCTTCAGTCGGTCTCTTGTCCACCAAGTGATAAGAACACTCATAGGGTCGGTTTGGTGGCTTCTTCAAGTTCAATGCTTTGAGCCAAAGCCGAAGAGACTCCTCATCCATAGGAGGTGGGTGCAAATCAAAAGGTGCACAGCTGCACAACTGCACTCCAATCTCAAAAAGGTTTGGTGGACAAAACAGTCCTGCTCCATGAACAGCTTCCGTTTCTGCCAGTAATTGTGGCATCCCCTTACCGAACATTAAATGCCCATATTGCATGAATCCATGTTTGGGAAGTTATCGAGTTAGCTAGCTGCGAACTACTGGCCGGAAGTGCTTAACCGGAAGTCCCCCACACAAAAAAATATTAACAGACCCCTCCCATATTTCCATTGAAAACGAGACAGAACCAAACCAATCAGTTAAGTATATAGTGGGTGAGGGCATTCACAGCTGACCGCTCAGACGGGTGAGGGCATTCCAGCCAACCATTTTTTACTTGGTCCTTCTAGCCGGATTAAGTGACCAACAGTTTTTTTACATGGTCCGTCATTTCTCCGGATTTAGCTACCAATAGATTTTACAGATAACCAAGATACAGTGGGGAGAACTAGTATTTGATAACCTGGAAAATCGGCAGTGTTTCCTACTTACAAAGCATGTAGAGGTCTGTAATTTTTATCATAGGTACACTTCAACTGATAGAGACGGAATATAAAACTAACTAATTGCGCCAACAGTTGTTGCCTTCTCACCAAGCTACTTGCCTATTGTCCTGTAGCTCATCCCAGCCTTGTGCAGGTCTATAATTTTATCCCTGATGTCCTTACACAGCTCTCTGGTCTTGGCCATTGTGGAGAGGTTGGCGTCTGTTTGATTGAGTGTGTGGACAGGTGTCTTTTATACAGGTAACGAGTTCAAACAGGTGCAGTTAATACAGGTAATGAGTGGAGAACAGGAGGACTTCTTAAAGAAAAACTAACTGGTCTGTGAGAGCCGGAATTCTTACTGGTTGGTAGGTGATCAAATACTTATGTCATGCAATAAAATGAAAATGAATTACTTAAAAATCATACAATGTGAGTTTCTGGATTTTTGTTTTAGATTTTGTCTCTCAAAGTTGAAGTGTACCTATGATAAAAATTACAGACCTCTACATGCTTTGTAAGTAGGAAAACCTGCAAAATCGGCAGTGTATCAAATACTTGTTCTCCCCTCTATACATGTAATACCCTTGTTTTGAACTAGGTATTGAGTTTATTCTTGTTAAAACCAAGTACTGAGTATATTTGTTATAATTAATTGGTATTATATTTAAAGGGTGATTGAATTGCTCCTAAATTGTAATGTTGTTAATGCATTTCTTTTTGAATAAATATGTATTTAATGTGTAAGTGAATAGTTGGGTTTGATTTGAAGTTAATGTTTTGACCAATAAGGTTGCTTGTTAAGCTGTGGCCAATGGGAGAGTGGACCTGGTTAATGGGAGGCTTGGGGGAAAAAAAGAGGGAAAGAGACGTTGAGAAAAGATGTACGTTTTACATTAGGACCGTTGGTGAAGAAAATTATAAAAGAAGACGACAAAACGAGAACAAAACCCATACCTACTAAGACATGAAGGGAAATACCAATTTTTTTTATAAGAGAGTTATAATTGTGTTAAGACTTAGTAAAGACTGAAGCTATCGTCTCATCGTGGAGGTATTTGACAGCCTTGAGGTTAGCCTAGCATCGTGTAACACCGAGAGATAATTGGTTGGGAAAGCTTAACGAGTTCGTGGTCCCATGGGATATCGGTTACGGCTAAGGAGTACTGTCTGCATTGATAGCGGTGCTTGCTGTGGATGTTGTGAGGAAACCTGCAAGGAACTGCCATACTTCGCTGAAGGAATATCTACAAGTAGTGAGTAATCACAACGAGAGGTGCTTCTGGACTTTATGTGTTGTCTGATTTTTTAAGCTCCAACGGGTTAATAAGCTTGAAATAATTTGGACATGGGTTGTGCACGACTCATTGGGGTTTATTATTTTTATATATTTTTGATGTTGTGCTATGAAAATGTAATGATACACATATTGAACCTTATGTATGTTGCCTTGGTGGAGTCATTTACTGTTTCAATTTAATTCATGGGATAGCCTGTCCTGATACAATAACAGAAACTCATAATCATTTCATCTGAAGTTAATACTAGAGGTCGAACGAATATGATTTTTCTACGCCGATACCGATTATTGGAGGACAAAAAAACACAGATACATATTAAAGATGTGTATATATATACACACACAGTGGGGCAAAAAAGTATTTAGTCAGCCACCAATTGTGCAAGTTCTCCCACTTAGAAAGATGAGAGAGGCCTGTAATTTTCATCATAGGTACACTTCAACTATGACAGACAAAATGAGAAAAAAAATCCAGAAAATCACATTGTAGGATTTTTAATGAATTTATTTGCAAATTATGGTGGAAAATAAGTATTTGGTCAATAACAAAAGTTTATCTCAATAATTTGTTATATACCCTTGACAGAGGTCAAACGTTTCTGTAAGTCTTCACAAGGTTTTCACACACTGTTGCTGGTATTTTGGCCCATTCCTCCATGCAGATCTCCTCTAGAGCAGTGGTGTTTTGGGGCTGTTGCTGGGCAACACGGACTTTCAACTCCCTCCAAAGATTTTCTATGGGGTTGAGATCTGGAGACTGGCTAGGCCACTCCAGGACCTTGAAATGCTTCTTACGAAGCCACTCCTTCGTTGCCCAGGTGGTGTGTTTGGGATCATTGTCATGCTGAAAGACCCAGCCACGTTTCATCTTCAATGCCCTTGCTGATGGAAGGAGGTTTTCACTCAAAATCTCATGCAATAGCCTATAGCCTAAATCTGTTGATTACTGATGCATGTTTCTGACTGTCTGCGTGGTCGCCAACATGCCTACTTATGCCTGGCTTTGCCCCTCCAATTTCACTCTCTCTATTGCTGACTTCATCTTTCTTGGCTGTGAAAGATCCAAGAATTTGTGTTCTTGAAGTAGACTACGGAAAACAGTTGCACATTTCTGACTGTCTGCCTGGTGGCCAACATGCCTACCTATGCCTGGCTTTGCCCCTTCCACCTCTCTCTCTCTCTCCATCGCTAACTCTGTGCCTACCTATGCCTGGCTTTGCCCCTCCCATCTCTCTCTCTCTCCATTGCTAACTCCGTCTTTCTTTGCTGTGAAAGATGCGAGAGTTTGTGCTGTTGAAGTAAACCATGGAAAATAGTTTCCTCCATTGCAGAAAATACTAAATCTGAGGAGTCCATTCCGCCAAGCTTGACACCCAAAAATTGTAGTTGACACCGTGAGTGGACAGACTCGATTCTTTTGAAGTCGACTCCCCACCACTGCCTGTGAGATTGAGTCTGACTAGTAGCAGCTTTGTCTTCTCTTCCCTAGCAGTTGAAACTCAAACATTGAAAAACAACGTAGCTTGTGAACAAAACAATGTAAATAGCCAAGAAACACAAGGACCAAGTCTCCCTCCAGTAGTCTTTAGTTTCAAGTAAATTAGACCAACTTTTATTCCTATGCGCAGCGCTTCTAAAAATGTATCTTTCACTCAGATCGTCATGTGTGCACAACCCCCAGCCAGACAGTGTTGCAGCACAAGGTGGGATAGGCTATATAGAATTTGTAGTTCTTTGACTTAATGCGAGTCATTTACCAGCTATGAAACAAAACAGCAGAAATACAGCTACTGCAGCATGTATTTTACTGTAAATGTGATCATGCTTGACTATTTTGATTTACAAGTGAGTGAAATGCTGGCACTGTGGAGCCCTGACCTCCCATCAACGTGGCTAGTGAAATAGACATCTTACCCAACACTGCCAAAATCTACCTCCATTTGGCAGTTGGTGGGGGTTCATTTTAGGACCTGAACACATTCTGATTTATAATAAAAGTGACCACAACATGACCCTAAAATGGTTGTATTAGATTGTGTAGAAATGAGCTTTAGATGACCCAGAAATTCGTAGGGAGGACCCCCAGACCTCCCACCACTTCTAAAACCTAAGGCCTGCCCCTGAGTACATGTCCTGGTAATCCATCTGGCCCTGTAGCCTTGTGGAGTTGTTAAGAGCCACTTTATGCCTGGTGCTTTTCTCTGAACCTGAAAGTGCCTAATACTGGACGTGCCTGATATCTCGTGATAGCTTCAGATGTCGGTGTTGAGCAAGAAGAGAGAGGTCCAAAGAAAGGAGAGGTCCAGGGGGCGGCGAAGGGCGCCCGCCCAATGGCGGTGAAGTCAGGCAGACAGTTGAAGACTCGATGTGTCTCTTCGGTCTAACCGTACAAAACCCTTCCCATAGAAGATAACGTTTCCTGATAGGTCTGTGCCTGAGAGAGAGACGGTGACAGTAAATCAGAGAGAGACACGTTCCGTAAATGTGATCTGTAATGTATGTTGCGTGAGACAAGCAACTTGATCACATTTGTAGAGACAAAGTCAGTAGGTATCTGAATTGGAGCTTACATTTTCATGGGTTGCAACTCCATCACGCGGTCAAGTCATTGGCATTGTAAGGGAATACCCCCCTGATTTGGACAAAAACAAATGGCGGTATATTGGCATTGGACAAACCATATACACGATGGTCAATACCACCCAATTTGGCGTTGATTCATGCAAAGTATATTGCAAATGCCATATGGCAATTGCCAATTGTAACACTTCAAAATTCCAATAGGGGGCGTGTGCGTTCCACCGGGGCATTTCATATTGCAAATGGCACCCAAGTCAACATCCAAAAGCCAAATTTTGAAAAATGACATTTTTTAAAAAAAACTTAAAAACCCTTAAAAAAGTGCTTTCTGGACCTTTTTTCGAAATTCTTTCGAGTTTTTTGTCAATTACACATGTGTAAGAACTGTATGAGTATACTTTTGTCATCATATATATATATATTTTTAAGTACATGCGCATAAGGCATATGTTTTGTCCATTTGCAATATGATTTCATAGGAAGTCAAAAGTCAAAAGTCAAAAATGTCAAAATTTGGTAAAAAACTTCACACATCCTTAAAAAAGTGCTTTCTGGACCTTTTTTCAAAATTCTTTCGATTTTTGTGTCAATTACACATGTATAAGAACTTTATCAACATACTTTAGTCATACTTTATTATCATATATATATATTTTTTTTTACTTGTGCATAAGGCATATGTTTTCTCCATTTGGAATATGATTTCATAGGAAGTCAAAAGTCAAAAGTCAAAAATGTCAAAATTTGGTAAAAAACTTCATACATCCTTAAAAAAGTGCTTTCTGGACCTTTTTTCAAAATTCTTTCGATTTTTGTGTCAATAACACATGTATAAGAACTTTATCAACATACTTTAGTCATGCTTTATTATCATATTTTTTTTACTTGTGCATAAGGCATATGTTTTCTCCATTTGCAATATGATGTCATAGGAAGTCAAAAGTCAAAGTCAAAAGTAACGATTTTCCTCCGTGCAACTGATGATCTAAAATGTGCAACGAAATGTTTTTGATTTTTTTTGTTTATGTTTCCTTACTTTTTCAAAGTCACTGTGCATTTGCAATATGTTTTAATGGGCAGATACCATCACGAATTTGTCATGCTCAAAATTCAATCTTTACTTTGCTCAAACTATACCTTGGTCAACTTGTATTACATATTTCTTTTTGTTTTACTTGTGCATAAGGCATATGTTTTCTCCATTTGCAATATGATGTCATAGGAAGTCAAAAGTCAAAGTCAAAAGTAAATATTTTCCTCCGTGCACCTGGTGATCTGAAATGTGCACCTGGTGACCTGAAATGTGCACCTGGTGATCTAAAATATGCAACTGGTAACCCAAAAAAAACATTTTGGGATGTTTTTTTGTTTATGTTTCCTTACTTTTTCAAAGTCACTGTACATTTGCAATATGTTTTAATGGGCAGGTACCATCACGAATTTGTCATGCTCAAAATTCAAACTTTACTTTGCTCAAACTATACCTTGGTCAACTTGTATTACATATTTCTTTTTGTTTTACTTGTGCATAAGGCATATGTTTTCTCCATTTGCAATATGATGTCATAGGAAGTCAAAAGTCAAAGTCAAAAGTAAATATTTTCCTCCGTGCACCTGGTGATCTGAAATGTGCACCTGGTGACCTGAAATGTGCACCTGGTGATCTAAAATATGCAACTGGTAACCCAAAAAAAAAATTTTGGGATGTTTTTTTGTTTATGTTTCCTTACTTTTTCAAAGTCACTGTGCATTTGCAATATGTTTTAATGGGCAGGTACCATCACGAATTTGTCATGCTCAAAATTCAAACTTTACTTTGCTCAAACTATACCTTGGTCAACTTGTATTACATATTTCTTTTTGTTTTACTTGTGCATAAGGCATATGTTTTCTCCATTTGCAATATGATGTCATAGGAAGTCAAAAGTCAAAGTCAAAAGTAAATATTTTCCTCCGTGCACCTGGTGATCTGAAATGTGCACCTGGTGACCTGAAATGTGCACCTGGTGATCTAAAATATGCAACTGGTAACCCCAAAAAAAAAATTTGGGATGTTTTTTTGTTTATGTTTCCTTACTTTTTCAAAGTCACTGTGCATTTGCAATATGTTTTAATGGGCAGGTACCATCACGAATTTGTCATGCTCAAAATTCAAGCTTGTGATCTAAAATATGCAGCTGGTTACCCAACATTTTTTGGGATGTTTTTTTGTTTATGTTTCCTTACTTTTTCAAAGTCTCTGTGCATTTGCAATATGTTTTAATGGGCAGGTACCATCACGAATTTGTTTATCGAATTTGTTTATGTTTCCTTACTTTTTCAAAGTCACTGTGCATTTGCAATATGTTTCAATGGGCAGGTACCATCACGAATTTGTCATGCTCAAAATTTTTTAGATGTATTTT
The DNA here is from genome assembly GCF_057628025.1 of Oncorhynchus mykiss. Taxonomy (NCBI): domain Eukaryota; kingdom Metazoa; phylum Chordata; class Actinopteri; order Salmoniformes; family Salmonidae; genus Oncorhynchus; species Oncorhynchus mykiss. Next base: position 5,681,995 of record NC_143041.1, read on the forward strand.
TTTTTGTTTCCTTACTTTTTCAAAGTCACTGTGCATTTGGAATATGTTTTAATGGGCAGGTACCATCACGAATTTGTTTATCGAATTTGTTTATGTTTCCTTACTTTTTCAAAGTCACTGTGCATTTGCAATATGTTTCAATGGGCAGGTACCATCACGAATTTGTCATGCTCAAAAAATTTTAGATGTATTTTTTTTTGTTTCTTACTTTTTCAAAGTCACTGTGCATTTGGAATATGTTTTAATGGGCAGGTACCATCACGAATTTGTTTATCGAATTTGTTTATGTTTCCTTACTTTTTCAAAGTCACTGTGCATTTGCAATATGTTTCAATGGGCAGGTACCATCACGAATTTGTCATGCTCAAAAAATTTTAGATGTATTTTTTTTTGTTTCTTACTTTTTCAAAGTCACTGTGCATTTGGAATATGTTTTAATGGGCAGGTACCATCACGAATTTGTTTATCGAATTTGTTTATGTTTCCTTACTTTTTCAAAGTCACTGTGCATTTGCAATATGTTTCAATGGGCAGGTACCATCACGAATTTGTCATGCTCAAAATTTTTTAGATGTATTTTTTTTTGTTTCTTACTTTTTCAAAGTCACTGTGCATTTGGAATATGTTTTAATGGGCAGGTACCATCACGAATTTGTTTATCGAATTTGTTTATGTTTCCTTACTTTTTCAAAGTCACTGTGCATTTGCAATATGTTTCAATGGGCAGGTACCATCACGAATTTGTTTATCGAATTTGTTTATGTTTCCTTACTTTTTCAAAGTCACTGTGCATTTGCAATATGTTTCAATGGGCAGGTACCATCACGAATTTGTCATGCTCAACATTTTTTTGATGTATTTTTTTTTGTTTCCTTACTTTTTCAAAGTCACTGTGCATTTGGAATATGTTTTAATGGGCAGGTACCATCACGAATTTGTTTATCGAATTTGTTTATGTTTCCTTACTTTTTCAAAGTCACTGTGCATTTGGAATATGTTTTAATGGGCAGGTACCATCACGAATTTGTTTATCGAATTTGTTTATGTTTCCTTACTTTTTCAAAGTCACTGTGCATTTGCAATATGTTTCAATGGGCAGGTACCATCACGAATTTGTCATGCTCAAAAAATTTTAGATGTATTTTTTTTTGTTTCTTACTTTTTCAAAGTCACTGTGCATTTGGAATATGTTTTAATGGGCAGGTACCATCACGAATTTGTCATGCTCAAAAAATGTTAGATGTATTTTTTTTTGTTTCTTACTTTTTCAAAGTCACTGTGCATTTGCAATATGTTTTAATGGGCAGGTACCATCACGAATTTGTCATGCTATAAAAATCCTGCAGGAATGTGAAATTGACTGGCCCGATGAACTCGGGATGGCTTTGCAGTGATTCTGGGTCATCTCAATCGCTCGTTTGGGTTGATTTCAGAATGTCGCTTTTGGTGATGTTTTTTCACTATAGAATCATATTGCAAATGTACAAGAGTCAAGTGGACAAGAGTCCATCAGTCAATTAGATATCATTCTGACCACCAAACTGATACAAACTGACACCAAACCCACTTTTTCCAACTCGTTTAGTAGCCAACTATTACATACTTCAGAGCTGGCCCAAAATTCACAACGCCTTCGGTACAAACCATAAAAAAACCATAAAACACGTAGTTACGTTCTAGCTGCGGGTCCATTTCTTATGTTATGTGTTGGCCTAGCTGAGGCGACCCCGAATCCCAAGTTTCGGCTCGATAGGTCATTTGGTGTCCGAGAAAAACCCTAATTGGTGCTGAAAATCCACTATTTTCCATGACTTGCTACGGGGTCCTTGAATGAGATATCGGACAGAAACGTTGGGGTCTGTCTATATGGGCCGAGACGTTCGCAATGCACCTAGTCTTGCGACTCTGGGACATTTCTAAATGTCGTCATTTTCGTGATGCAAAAATGAATTGAAGTTATTTCAAATGTACGAGGCTGTTTCTCGGTCCGAGAACCTTCTAGAGCCACGTAACTCACCACGCACCATCTACGGGAGGTCTAGAACAGGTTTCTAAAGTTTCGGAACTCTAGGTCCGACGGTTCTTTTTTAGCTCCAACAAAGCTAACTATTGGAGCCACTGTCTGTCTCTACGCACCCCAATACGTCCCTCCATCCAAGTTGTGTTTTAGTGCAATTTTTTTTTCCTTTGATTTTTTTTGGGAAAAATGACTGATTTACAGTTCATGGGGGTTGCCTAATCACACATATGAAGTTTTGGAAAGATCAGACTTTTTTAACCCTTCGAAACAGCCCCTGAGACACCAATTATGGCACTTCCGGTTGGCACAGGAAGTTATAAATCAACACATATCCTCATTGGGGTATGCTGTTACAGAATCCTGAGTTTTAAGTCCTTACGTTAAGAATTGACTGATCTACACAGGGTTGAATGCACTATGTCTATCAAACTGCATGCAGTGTATGGGTAAACACTTTTAGGGGCATTTTAACCACTTCCGGTTGGTCCAGGAAGCTTAGAATCGACACAGGTAGACCTCATAGTGGCCCGATGGACTGGTACCGAAGACAGGTTCATACGGCATTCATAACCCACATAGGCCTCAGGTTGAAATTAGGGGTGCAGGCAATGTATTCCTATGGGGAGAGATGACACTGTAATCTGTGAGATCAAAAAACCCTGTTTTACTGTGAAGGGTTAATGCCACACGGTCAAGGTTAGGCTTGTTGAGATCGGGAGGACCTTAGGAACATTCATGTGGTGGAATTTTTCTTCTCACTCTAACGGTTCTCTCACTGTCACCCAAAAGCAAATGACATTGTGGTGCAGGCTTCATATTGGGCCTACTATTGTAATGGTCGCTGCGCCTAGACCGAGCGAGCTACGGTCAAGCGGGATAGCTCGTTGAACTCAGAACAGTCTGGAGACTATGGTGATGCCATTTTTTGTGTTGATTTCAGACTGCCATTTTGGTGATGGTCCCTCTCCGTTTAAACATATTGCAAATGTACAAAAGTCAACTAGCAAGTCAGTGTCCATCAGTCAATTAGATGTCACTATGACACCAAATGGATATCAATTGACACCAAACCCACTTTTTCCTACTCATTTAGTAGCCAACTATCACATATGTCAGAGCAGTCCCATAATTCACAGCGCCTTCAGTTGAAAACATAATAAAAAGGTAAAACACATAGTTACGTTCTAGCTGCGGGTCCAGTTCGGACATTATGTGAAGTCCTATGTGAGGCGACCCCGAATCCCGAGTTTCGGCTCGATAGGTCATTTGGTGTCCGAGAAAAACCCTAATTGGTGCTGAAAATCCACTATTTTCCATGACTTGCTACGGGGTCCTTGAATGAGCTATCGGACAGAAACGTTGGGGTCTGTCTATATGGGCCGAGACGTTCGCAATGCACCTAGTCTTGCGACTCTGGGACATTTCTAAATGTCGTCATTTTCGTGATGCAAAAATGAATTGAAGTTATTTCAAATGTACGAGGCTGTTTCTCGGTCCGAGAACCGTCTAGAGCCACGTAACTCGCCACGCACCATGGCCCGGAGGTCTAGAACAGGTTTCTAAAGTTTCGGAACTCTAGGTCCGACCGTTCTTTTTTAGCTCCAACAAAGCTAACTATTGCGGCCACTGTCTGTCTCTACGCACCCCAATACGTCCCTCCATCCAAGTTGTGTTTTAGTGCAATTTTTTTTTCCTTTGATTTTTTTTGGGAAAAATGACTGATTTACAGTTCATGGGGGTTGCCTAATCACATATATGAAGTTTTGGACAGATCTGACTTTTTTAACCCTTCGAAACAGCCCCTGAGACACCAATTATGGCACTTCCGGTTGGCACAGGAAGCTATAAATCACCACATGTCTTGATTGACATGGCCACTTACAGAATCCTGAGTTTTAAGTCCTTACGTTAAGAATTGACTGATCTACACAGGGTTGAATGCACTATGTCTATCAAACTGCATGCAGTGTATGGGTAAACACTTTTAGGGTGATTTGAACCACTTCCGGTTGGTCCAGGAAGCTTAGAATCGACACAGGTTGACCTCATAGTGGCCTGATGGACTGGTACCGAAGACAGGTTCATACGGCATTCATAACCCACATAGGCCTCAGGTTGAATTTTGTGGTGCAGGCTATGTATTCCTATGGGGAGAGATGACACTGTAATCTGTGAGATCAAAAAACACTGTTTTACTGTGAAGGGTTAATGCCACACGGTCAAGGTTAGGCTTGTTCAGATCGGGAGGACCTTAGGAACATTCCTATGGTGGAATTTTTCTTCTCACCCTAACGGTTCTCTCACTGTCACTCAAAAGCAAATGACATTGTGGGGCAGGCTTCATTTTGGGCCTAATATTCTAATGGTTGCTGCGCCTAGACCGAGCGAGCTACGGTCAAGCGGGATAGCTCGTTGAACTCAGCACAGTCTGGAGACTATGGTGATGCCATTTTTTGTGTTGATTTCAGAATGCCATTTTGGTGATGGTCCCTCTCTGTTTAAACATATTGCAAATGTACAAAAGTCAACTAGCAAGTCAGTGTCCATCAGTCAATTAGATGTCATTATGACACCAAACCCACTGTTTCCTACTCATTTAGATGCCAACTATCATATATGTCAGAGCAGTCCCATAATTCACAGCGCCTCTAGTTTAAAACATAATAAAAAGGTAAAACACATAGTTACGTTCTAGCTGCGGGTCCAGTTCGGACATTATGTGAAGTCCTATGTGAGGCGACCCCGAATCCCGAGTTTCGGCTCGATAGGTCATTTGGTGTCCGAGAAAAACCCTAATTGGTGCTGAAAATCCACTTATTTCCATGCCTTGCTACGGGGTCCTTGAACGAGCTATCGGACAGAAACTTTGGGGTCCGTCTCTATGGGCCGAGCCGGTTTCAACGCACCTAGCCTTGCGTCTCTGAGACTTTTCTAAACGTCGTCATTTTCGTGATGCAAAAATGAATTGAAGTTATTGCGAATGTACGAGGCTGTTTCTCGGTCCGAGAACCATCTAGAGCCACGTAACTCGCCACGCACCATGGCCCGGAGGTCTAGAACAGGTTTCTAAAGTTTCGGAACTCTAGGTCCGACCGTTCTTTTTTAGCTCGAACAAAGCTAACTATTGCGGCCACTGTCTGTCTCTACGCACCCCAATACGTCCCTCCATCCAAGTTGTGTTTTAGTGCAATTTTTTTTTCCTTTGATTTTTTTTGGGAAAAATGACTGATTTACAGTTCATGGGGGTTGCCTAATCACACATATGAAGTTTTGGAAAGATCAGACTTTTTTAACCCTTCGAAACAGCCCCTGAGACACCAATTATGGCACTTCCGGTTGGCACAGGAAGTTATAAATCAACACATATCCTCATTGGGGTATGCTGTTACAGAATCCTGAGTTTTAAGTCCTTACGTTAAGAATTGACTGATCTACACAGGGTTGAATGCACTATGTCTATCAAACTGCATGCAGTGTATGGGTAAACACTTTTAGGGGCATTTTAACCACTTCCGGTTGGTCCAGGAAGCTTAGAATCGACACAGGTAGACCTCATAGTGGCCCGATGGACTGGTACCGAAGACAGGTTCATACGGCATTCATAACCCACATAGGCCTCAGGTTGAAATTAGGGGTGCAGGCAATGTATTCCTATGGGGAGAGATGACACTGTAATCTGTGAGATCAAAAAACACTGTTTTACTGTGAAGGGTTAATGCCACACGGTCAAGGTTAGGCTTGTTCAGATCGGGAGGACCTTAGGAACATTCCTATGGTGGAATTTTTCTTCTCACCCTAACGGTTCTCTCACTGTCACTCAAAAGCAAATGACATTGTGGGGCAGGCTTCATTTTGGGCCTAATATTCTAATGGTTGCTGCGCCTAGACCGAGCGAGCTACGGTCAAGCGGGATAGCTCGTTGAACTCAGCACAGTCTGGAGACTATGGTGATGCCATTTTTTGTGTTGATTTCAGAATGCCATTTTGGTGATGGTCCCTCTCTGTTTAAACATATTGCAAATGTACAAAAGTCAACTAGCAAGTCAGTGTCCATCAGTCAATTAGATGTCATTATGACACCAAACCCACTGTTTCCTACTCATTTAGATGCCAACTATCATATATGTCAGAGCAGTCCCATAATTCACAGCGCCTCTAGTTTAAAACATAATAAAAAGGTAAAACACATAGTTACGTTCTAGCTGCGGGTCCAGTTCGGACATTATGTGAAGTCCTATGTGAGGCGACCCCGAATCCCGAGTTTCGGCTCGATAGGTCATTTGGTGTCCGAGAAAAACCCTAATTGGTGCTGAAAATCCACTTATTTCCATGCCTTGCTACGGGGTCCTTGAACGAGCTATCGGACAGAAACTTTGGGGTCCGTCTCTATGGGCCGAGCCGGTTTCAACGCACCTAGCCTTGCGTCTCTGAGACTTTTCTAAACGTCGTCATTTTCGTGATGCAAAAATGAATTGAAGTTATTGCGAATGTACGAGGCTGTTTCTCGGTCCGAGAACCATCTAGAGCCACGTAACTCGCCACGCACCATGGCCCGGAGGTCTAGAATAGGTTTCTAAAGTTTCGGAACTCTAGGTCCGACCGTTCTTTTTTAGCTCGAACAAAGCTAACTATTGCGGCCACTGTCTGTCTCTACGCACCCCAATACGTCCCTCCATCCAAGTTGTGTTTTAGTGCAATTTTTTTTTCCTTTGATTTTTTTTGGGAAAAATGACTGATTTACAGTTCATGGGGGTTGCCTAATCACACATATGAAGTTTTGGAAAGATCAGACTTTTTTAACCCTTCGAAACAGCCCCTGAGACACCAATTATGGCACTTCCGGTTGGCACAGGAAGTTATAAATCAACACATATCCTCATTGGGGTATGCTGTTACAGAATCCTGAGTTTTAAGTCCTTACGTTAAGAATTGACTGATCTACACAGGGTTGAATGCACTATGTCTATCAAACTGCATGCAGTGTATGGGTAAACACTTTTAGGGGCATTTTAACCACTTCCGGTTGGTCCAGGAAGCTTAGAATCGACACAGGTAGACCTCATAGTGGCCCGATGGACTGGTACCGAAGACAGGTTCATACGGCATTCATAACCCACATAGGCCTCAGGTTGAAATTAGGGGTGCAGGCAATGTATTCCTATGGGGAGAGATGACACTGTAATCTGTGAGATCAAAAAACCCTGTTTTACTGTGAAGGGTTAATGCCACACGGTCAAGGTTAGGCTTGTTGAGATCGGGAGGACCTTAGGAACGTTCATGTGGTGGAATTTTTCTTCTCACTCTAACGGTTCTCTCACTGTCACCCAAAAGCAAATGACATTGTGGTGCAGGCTTCATATTGGGCCTACTATTGTAATGGTCGCTGCGCCTAGACCGAGCGAGCTACGGTCAAGCGGGATAGCTCGTTGAACTCAGAACAGTCTGGAGACTATGGTGATGCCATTTTTTGTGTTGATTTCAGACTGCCATTTTGGTGATGGTCCCTCTCCGTTTAAACATATTGCAAATGTACAAAAGTCAACTAGCAAGTCAGTGTCCATCAGTCAATTAGATGTCATTATGACACCAAATGGATATCAATTGACACCAAACCCACTTTTTCCTACTCATTTAGTAGCCAACTATCACATATGTCAGAGCAGTCCCATAATTCACAGCGCCTTCAGTTGAAAACATAATAAAAAGGTAAAACACATAGTTACGTTCTAGCTGCGGGTCCAGTTCGGACATTATGTGAAGTCCTATGTGAGGCGACCCCGAATCCCGAGTTTCGGCTCGATAGGTCATTTGGTGTCCGAGAAAAACCCTAATTGGTGCTGAAAATCCACTATTTTCCATGACTTGCTACGGGGTCCTTGAATGAGCTATCGGACAGAAACGTTGGGGTCTGTCTATATGGGCCGAGACGTTCGCAATGCACCTAGTCTTGCGACTCTGGGACATTTCTAAATGTCGTCATTTTCGTGATGCAAAAATGAATTGAAGTTATTTCAAATGTACGAGGCTGTTTCTCGGTCCGAGAACCGTCTAGAGCCACGTAACTCGCCACGCACCATGGCCCGGAGGTCTAGAACAGGTTTCTAAAGTTTCGGAACTCTAGGTCCGACCGTTCTTTTTTAGCTCCAACAAAGCTAACTATTGCGGCCACTGTCTGTCTCTACGCACCCCAATACGTCCCTCCATCCAAGTTGTGTTTTAGTGCAATTTTTTTTTCCTTTGATTTTTTTTGGGAAAAATGACTGATTTACAGTTCATGGGGGTTGCCTAATCACATATATGAAGTTTTGGACAGATCTGACTTTTTTAACCCTTCGAAACAGCCCCTGAGACACCAATTATGGCACTTCCGGTTGGCACAGGAAGCTATAAATCACCACATGTCTTGATTGACATGGCCACTTACAGAATCCTGAGTTTTAAGTCCTTACGTTAAGAATTGACTGATCTACACAGGGTTGAATGCACTATGTCTATCAAACTGCATGCAGTGTATGGGTAAACACTTTTAGGGTGATTTGAACCACTTCCGGTTGGTCCAGGAAGCTTAGAATCGACACAGGTTGACCTCATAGTGGCCTGATGGACTGGTACCGAAGACAGGTTCATACGGCATTCATAACCCACATAGGCCTCAGGTTGAATTTTGTGGTGCAGGCTATGTATTCCTATGGGGAGAGATGACACTGTAATCTGTGAGATCAAAAAACACTGTTTTACTGTGAAGGGTTAATGCCACACGGTCAAGGTTAGGCTTGTTCAGATCGGGAGGACCTTAGGAACATTCCTATGGTGGAATTTTTCTTCTCACCCTAACGGTTCTCTCACTGTCACTCAAAAGCAAATGACATTGTGGGGCAGGCTTCATTTTGGGCCTAATATTCTAATGGTTGCTGCGCCTAGACCGAGCGAGCTACGGTCAAGCGGGATAGCTCGTTGAACTCAGCACAGTCTGGAGACTATGGTGATGCCATTTTTTGTGTTGATTTCAGAATGCCATTTTGGTGATGGTCCCTCTCTGTTTAAACAAATTGCAAATGTACAAAAGTCAACTAGCAAGTCAGTGTCCATCAGTCAATTAGATGTCATTATGACACCAAACCCACTGTTTCCTACTCATTTAGATGCCAACTATCATATATGTCAGAGCAGTCCCATAATTCACAGCGCCTCTAGTTTAAAACATAATAAAAAGGTAAAACACATAGTTACGTTCTAGCTGCGGGTCCAGTTCGGACATTATGTGAAGTCCTATGTGAGGCGACCCCGAATCCCGAGTTTCGGCTCGATAGGTCATTTGGTGTCCGAGAAAAACCCTAATTGGTGCTGAAAATCCACTTATTTCCATGCCTTGCTACGGGGTCCTTGAACGAGCTATCGGACAGAAACTTTGGGGTCCGTCTCTATGGGCCGAGCCGGTTTCAACGCACCTAGCCTTGCGTCTCTGAGACTTTTCTAAACGTCGTCATTTTCGTGATGCAAAAATGAATTGAAGTTATTGCGAATGTACGAGGCTGTTTCTCGGTCCGAGAACCATCTAGAGCCACGTAACTCGCCACGCACCATGGCCCGGAGGTCTAGAACAGGTTTCTAAAGTTTCGGAACTCTAGGTCCGACCGTTCTTTTTTAGCTCGAACAAAGCTAACTATTGCGGCCACTGTCTGTCTCTACGCACCCCAATACGTCCCTCCATCCAAGTTGTGTTTTAGTGCAATTTTTTTTTCCTTTGATTTTTTTGGGGAAAAATGACTGATTTACAGTTCATGGGGGTTGCCTAATCACACATATGAAGTTTTGGAAAGATCAGACTTTTTTAACCCTTCGAAACAGCCCCTGAGACACCAATTATGGCACTTCCGGTTGGCACAGGAAGTTATAAATCAACACATATCCTCATTGGGGTATGCTGTTACAGAATCCTGAGTTTTAAGTCCTTACGTTAAGAATTGACTGATCTACACAGGGTTGAATGCACTATGTCTATCAAACTGCATGCAGTGTATGGGTAAACACTTTTAGGGGCATTTTAACCACTTCCGGTTGGTCCAGGAAGCTTAGAATCGACACAGGTAGACCTCATAGTGGCCCGATGGACTGGTACCGAAGACAGGTTCATACGGCATTCATAACCCACATAGGCCTCAGGTTGAAATTAGGGGTGCAGGCAATGTATTCCTATGGGGAGAGATGACACTGTAATCTGTGAGATCAAAAAACCCTGTTTTACTGTGAAGGGTTAATGCCACACGGTCAAGGTTAGGCTTGTTGAGATCGGGAGGACCTTAGGAACATTCATGTGGTGGAATTTTTCTTCTCACTCTAACGGTTCTCTCACTGTCACCCAAAAGCAAATGACATTGTGGTGCAGGCTTCATATTGGGCCTACTATTGTAATGGTCGCTGCGCCTAGACCGAGCGAGCTACGGTCAAGCGGGATAGCTCGTTGAACTCAGAACAGTCTGGAGACTATGGTGATGCCATTTTTTGTGTTGATTTCAGACTGCCATTTTGGTGATGGTCCCTCTCCGTTTAAACATATTGCAAATGTACAAAAGTCAACTAGCAAGTCAGTGTCCATCAGTCAATTAGATGTCATTATGACACCAAATGGATATCAATTGACACCAAACCCACTTTTTCCTACTCATTTAGTAGCCAACTATCACATATGTCAGAGCAGTCCCATAATTCACAGCGCCTTCAGTTGAAAACATAATAAAAAGGTAAAACACATAGTTACGTTCTAGCTGCGGGTCCAGTTCGGACATTATGTGAAGTCCTATGTGAGGCGACCCCGAATCCCGAGTTTCGGCTCGATAGGTCATTTGGTGTCCGAGAAAAACCCTAATTGGTGCTGAAAATCCACTATTTTCCATGACTTGCTACGGGGTCCTTGAATGAGCTATCGGACAGAAACGTTGGGGTCTGTCTATATGGGCCGAGACGTTCGCAATGCACCTAGTCTTGCGACTCTGGGACATTTCTAAATGTCGTCATTTTCGTGATGCAAAAATGAATTGAAGTTATTTCAAATGTACGAGGCTGTTTCTCGGTCCGAGAACCGTCTAGAGCCACGTAACTCGCCACGCACCATGGCCCGGAGGTCTAGAACAGGTTTCTAAAGTTTCGGAACTCTAGGTCCGACCGTTCTTTTTTAGCTCCAACAAAGCTAACTATTGCGGCCACTGTCTGTCTCTACGCACCCCAATACGTCCCTCCATCCAAGTTGTGTTTTAGTGCAATTTTTTTTTCCTTTGATTTTTTTGGGGAAAAATGACTGATTTACAGTTCATGGGGGTTGCCTAATCACATATATGAAGTTTTGGACAGATCTGACTTTTTTAACCCTTCGAAACAGCCCCTGAGACACCAATTATGGCACTTCCGGTTGGCACAGGAAGCTATAAATCACCACATGTCTTGATTGACATGGCCACTTACAGAATCCTGAGTTTTAAGTCCTTACGTTAAGAATTGACTGATCTACACAGGGTTGAATGCACTATGTCTATCAAACTGCATGCAGTGTATGGGTAAACACTTTTAGGGTGATTTGAACCACTTCCGGTTGGTCCAGGAAGCTTAGAATCGACACAGGTTGACCTCATAGTGGCCTGATGGACTGGTACCGAAGACAGGTTCATACGGCATTCATAACCCACATAGGCCTCAGGTTGAATTTTGTGGTGCAGGCTATGTATTCCTATGGGGAGAGATGACACTGTAATCTGTGAGATCAAAAAACACTGTTTTACTGTGAAGGGTTAATGCCACACGGTCAAGGTTAGGCTTGTTCAGATCGGGAGGACCTTAGGAACATTCCTATGGTGGAATTTTTCTTCTCACCCTAACGGTTCTCTCACTGTCACTCAAAAGCAAATGACATTGTGGGGCAGGCTTCATTTTGGGCCTAATATTCTAATGGTTGCTGCGCCTAGACCGAGCGAGCTACGGTCAAGCGGGATAGCTCGTTGAACTCAGCACAGTCTGGAGACTATGGTGATGCCATTTTTTGTGTTGATTTCAGAATGCCATTTTGGTGATGGTCCCTCTCTGTTTAAACATATTGCAAATGTACAAAAGTCAACTAGCAAGTCAGTGTCCATCAGTCAATTAGATGTCATTATGACACCAAACCCACTGTTTCCTACTCATTTAGATGCCAACTATCATATATGTCAGAGCAGTCCCATAATTCACAGCGCCTCTAGTTTAAAACATAATAAAAAGGTAAAACACATAGTTACGTTCTAGCTGCGGGTCCAGTTCGGACATTATGTGAAGTCCTATGTGAGGCGACCCCGAATCCCGAGTTTCGGCTCGATAGGTCATTTGGTGTCCGAGAAAAACCCTAATTGGTGCTGAAAATCCACTTATTTCCATGCCTTGCTACGGGGTCCTTGAACGAGCTATCGGACAGAAACTTTGGGGTCCGTCTCTATGGGCCGAGCCGGTTTCAACGCACCTAGCCTTGCGTCTCTGAGACTTTTCTAAACGTCGTCATTTTCGTGATGCAAAAATGAATTGAAGTTATTGCGAATGTACGAGGCTGTTTCTCGGTCCGAGAACCATCTAGAGCCACGTAACTCGCCACGCACCATGGCCCGGAGGTCTAGAACAGGTTTCTAAAGTTTCGGAACTCTAGGTCCGACCGTTCTTTTTTAGCTCGAACAAAGCTAACTATTGCGGCCACTGTCTGTCTCTACGCACCCCAATACGTCCCTCCATCCAAGTTGTGTTTTAGTGCAATTTTTTTTTCCTTTGATTTTTTTTGGGAAAAATGACTGATTTACAGTTCATGGGGGTTGCCTAATCACATATATGAAGTTTTGGACAGATCTGAATTTTTTAACCCTTAGAAACAGCCCCTGAGACACCAATTATGGCACTTCCGGTTGGCACAGGAAGCTATAAGTCACCACATATCCTCATTGGGGTATGCTGTTACAGAATCCTGAGTTTTAAGTCCTTACGTTAAGAATTGACTGATCTACACAGGGTTGAATGCACTATGTCTATCAAACTGCATGCAGTGTATGGGTAAACACTTTTAGGGGCATTTTAACCACTTCCGGTTGGTCCAGGAAGCTTAGAATCGACACAGGTAGACCTCATAGTGGCCTGATGGACTGGTACCGAAGACAGGTTCATACGGCATTCATAACCCACATAGGCCTCAGGTTGAAATTAGGGGTGCAGGCAATGTATTCCTATGGGGAGAGATGACACTAATCTGTGAGATCAAAAAACACTGTTTTACTGTGAAGGGTTAATGCCACACGGTCAAGGTTAGGCTTGTTGAGATCGGGAGGACCTTAGGAACATTCATGTGGTGGAATTTTTCTTCTCACCCTAACGGTTCTCTCACTGTCACTCAAAAGCAAATGACATTGTGGGGCAGGCTTCATTTTGGGCCTACTATTCTAATGGTCGGTTATTGTGTTATTTCAGAAAATCATAGAAAATCACAGAAATGTCGCAGAGCTCCGCAGCACACTTTAAAAAGATTCGTATGAACACCCTGAAACTGGATCTGTAACCGTTGGAAAAAAAAAACGCCTATTTGTGACCATCACCAATTTGTCATTGTTCCGTTTCTCTTAAATGACGATAGATAAATGGCTGGTTCTTTTTTTATTGACACCGGAGGCTCCTTGGCTTTGACCCGAAGTGGAAAAATAATTTCTCTACTTCCATTTTAAGCCTTTAATCCCAGAAAAATGGCCGTAGCTCAAAAACCGTCGAGGCCTAGACGCCATCCCGTTCGGGGCCAACTGCCCCTTGAGCCAAACCTACGCTCGCCAAGTTTCGGCTTCGAAATATTTTCAGTTTTTGAGATAAGGCCCCGTCGCGATTCGTGATGTTTTGCCAAATTGCCATATGATTCCGTATGCCATCTGGTGGGAGTGTCCGGGACGGCGGAAAAACGGTCCGAAACTTGTTTTTTTTTTTTTAAACGGGAACCGAAAGTCCGACAAAGTTCATTCGACGACTTCCCGGTAGGTCCGGCCCTACCGCACGTCCCGACGCCGACCGCGAATTTTACAAACGATTTCGGACGTCGGGTAAGGGACCGTACATTTGCAATATGGACTTTCTCACTGATCATACACGAAATGCCGAAATGTTCCCTTAAGGTATGTTATCAACGTTCTACAGACACATTGATGTCCGAAAGTAAATTACTTTGAATGGGAGCTATGACTGTTTCGCCTAAATTACACTATTGTCACGATTCTTCAAAATCGAACCCAGAAGCAGACCAGGACAAGGAGAGTAGGAAAAAGGTGAGTATTTATTTACAAGTGAATGGGTAGATATATCCAGGTGGTGTAGCGGGTAGCGGTGATGAGTTGATGGGAGTAAATAGGTGGATCCAATGGGGAAGCGGAATCCTCTGACGACCAGGCGGGAATGGGGTAAATGATCCGGGTGAGTAACTGAAGACAGAACAAACAGAGGTAAGTTCAAGGCAAGCAATACGTAACAAACAACAAAACAAATTCTATCCAACTTGAGGCTGATACTCTGGCACAACATACTGTTCATGGCTAACGATCCGGCAGGGAATGGATGTCAGGTCAGAGCTTTTGAAGGGGAGAGGTGATGATCAGGACAGGTGTGCAGATTACTGATGGGATACAGGTGCGGGTGAACATCGATCTCCCAACAAGCTAATTCGCCCGGCAACCAGACAGGGTGCGTTCCAGGACATCGGAAACACACTCCAGGACAGAAACACAGGCAAACACAGACTCAGGAAGCGGGATTCGTGACAACTATAGTGGCTTCGAAATACGATGACATTGCTAAAGTAGGCAAATATTTAGTAGGAAACGACTGCCATTATCATCATGTCATCGAATTTACTTTAGACAGATGGAAATGTTGTCATTAACTAGCAATGTTTGTAAGAAAAAATTTTGTGGTCTCCACTTAATCTCTTAGCTAGCTAGCTAACGTTACACTGCAACTAAAGTCAATTTGGAGACATCAAAATGAAGACACAAGGTTTTGCTGCTAATAAGTTGCCGCCTTTAGAAATTGCATCGCGTTTTTAAGCCACTAAATGCACTTTAGACCAAATCTTCATCAGTGCCTATTGAGGATGTTTTGAGTAAATGTTCAGCTGGCCTACCTGGCAGTTTTTCAGTCCCTCTTCTCTCTCATCATACAAGACATATGGACCTAGGTTGATTCAGGGCTTAACATAGTGATATATACCATTTGGGCAGTACAAATGCAATTTGGTTCACTGACTTTTGGGTTCAGAAGCTGACGTCCTATGATCATATATGGCAAATGGACATAACATGCGCCTTATGGACAACTCAATCAAATATGACAAAGGTATGTTCATACAGTTCTTATACATGTGTAATTGACAAAAAAAATCAAAAGAATTTCAAAAAACGGTCCAGAAAGCACTTTTTTAGGGGGTGATACATTTTTGAAAATGTTTTTTTATTTTTCTATAAATTGACACTTGGGTCTTGACTTGATGTCCATTTGCAATATGAACATTTACGGTGGAGCGCGCTCGCCCTCTTTGGGATTTTATCTGAATGACACTTGCCATAAGCATTGCATGAATTGCCATCCTTCTGAGTGGTATTTATCATTGTGTATATGTTTCGCCAAATGTTATAATGTTCCCATTCATTGTTGTCCACTTCAAGGGGGTAATCCCTTACCTTAACTACCTCGTCCTGTGCCATAGTAGCCTTAGACCACGCTGCCACGCTACCCAGCCTCTTCCTGAAAGCCAAACTTTCTCATCTGTTGCCTAGGCTTGCTAAGTTCCCATTAATTTCAACCTCTTCTTTTTTCCTTTTTCCTTTCATTTTCTTTGTTTATATCATGTTGCTTTTTCTTCCTGTGTCAACACATTTGTTTTTGCTGCTATGTCTGAAGAGCACATTTGTAGAGCACAAGCAAATGTCAAGTGCTACCAATGTATATTATTGACAACGAGGTCCGCAACACCATCTTACCAAATTAATACAATATAACAATTCAACTGTTATTATAATTACATCTCCCCCATACTTTCTCGAAGCAGTGTCAGATTCAGTGAGACCGAAGCCGGGTCCATCATCCTCACACCTTCAGTCTTCAGTACACTGAGACCCAGGGAATGTAGTCTGGCGCCAGTGCTCACTTCGTATCTGGTACAGTCCACAGGACAGGCTGCGTAGTAAGGCCGATCTACCAGGGCTGTTCCGGGTCCATCCATGTATCGTCCAGATGCACAGGTCAACATGATCCGTAGACCTGCCTTGTATTGTGATCCACTGGCTATTAGAGACTGAGTAGATGTTGTCTTCCAGTTGAACACCACAGAAAATACAGAGACGTCAGACTTGCCTTTACCGTAGTAGCAAACTAGAGTGATAGGCAGATCTCCCATCAAGTTTATACACTTGGTACTGTTTCATCAATGTCACCCGGTAAGTAACGTTCCATGTGTCATATTCCCTACAAATGTCCCCGTAGCAATAACCTTTGTCTACCCCAATGAGGTCAGGTATAGAGTGGTCACTCGAACCACCTAGGATAGCCCAGGACACTTTAGATCTACCTTTTAACAGAGGGTTGTCAAACTCAGGTCCTCCATTCACAACCCTGCTCTCCATCAAACTCAGGTCCCCCATCCATAGCCCGATATTCACCGTCAAGATCAAGTCCCCCATCCATACCCGGGTAATCTTTGTTAAATACAGGGTCATCACTGTTGCCACCGTGCTGCCCATACAGATGCACATTTAGATACAAGTGCATTGCTGCAACAAAGATGAACAGGTTAGCCGTAACATTCATGCTGAATATAGCTGATACTTCTTTCCCAGTGTTAAGACATGTAAACTGTTTTAACAACCCAACCTGATATTTAGGCACTTCCCTGTAGTAGTAAGTTGGATACAATAGCGACTGTTGGATACGGGTGGACAATAGTGGGAGGACCTGCCTCAAAACTCACATCCTGGACATTTCACGGGCAGGCCACTGTTTGATTTCCAGCAGTCTGCTCCCCGTGTGCCCTTGGGCCCCGTGTGGGTTTGTTTATCGGTTTTAAAAACGCCCCCCCCCCCCCCCCCCCCCCCCTCTACACTACCTTCCCTGTGTTGCGGGCATTGTGACTTTGGGTATGGCTGTTATGTATTGTTATCCCTCCCGTCGTCCTCGTATTGTGTCTAGTCCCCGCGTCCTCCGGGTCACCCTGTTCCCGTCCTGGCTAAAGGCCCAATGTGCGCAAGTGTGACAGTATGCGTGTGAACAGCCTTTGCAGATGTATTTCTTACACCTGCAGCACACCGTGTGTGTCTTGGAGTCCTTCTTGGGTGGACAGAGCTGACACCTCTTCCTCTTACTTGCCCCGGTGGCTGGGGCAGCGAGCGGGGCAGCGGCGTTTCCAGTGGCGGGCTCCTCGCGCTGTTGATCACAAGCCGCCGTAGCACTCTGTAGGACTTTGACAAGTGCTGACGCCGCTTCGGTGCGGGGGAGATGCTGCCTTCTTTGGATCAGCGGCTTCACAAGTGCCTTTCCCAGCTGCTCGAGGAACACCCTGCGCTTGTTCCGCTTGCAAGGCATCCAGTCAGGCTTGATCTCTCGCCATGTGACAAAGGCGTTGTAGGAGGACACGTCGAAGATGTTGTGGAAGACGACCAGGGGCCAGAGGGCAGTCATCCGTCTGCAGCTGTAGGTGCCGACCACCTTGTCTAGGTTGTCCACGCCGCCCTTGTTGCAGTTGTAGTCTAGGATGACGGCCGGCTTCCTGTCGCGGCGATCGCTAATGTTGCAGCGTGCTCAAAAGTAGAACGTTCTTGTTTTTCTTTGCCAGGTAGGACACTAGAGTGGCGGTGGGCGTGAAGGCAAACCTGGAGGACAGGGCCTGTCTGCCGTTGGACTCGAGCAGCGCGGGCAGGAGTTCGGCCTTGTTCTTTCTCAACGTGCCCACCATGGTGAGGTTCCTCTCGAGGAGCCGCCATTCCAGTTCGTAGGAGGTAAAGAAGTTGTCACAGGTGACGTTGCGACCGCTCAGTCCCGTTGTCAGATCGAGGACGACGCGGATCCCCTGGTTCTTCTCGGGGCCTCCGCTGGCTGCCTTGCCGGTGTACACTTGCATCCTCCAAGCGTAGCTGGACTTGGCGTCGCAGGCCACCCACATAAGACGTATTTCGCCGGCTTGCTGGGGATAAGGGGAGAAGAGATTAGCCTTGTTACTCTCTCATTGGGGCCAACGACCTTTTGTGTTACACACGCTGCTACTGCTGCTAATGCTGTCACGCACACGCACGCACAGTACCTCTGAACGGGACCAGTTGCTCGTCCACCGTCACGTCAGGCCCCGGGTTGTAGAGGGCCAGCAGCCGCGCCTCCCACATGTCCCAGACCTCTCGTATGGCTGCGAGTTTGTCCGTGGCAAGTCTGGCGGGTCTCGACTGGCGGTCGTCGAATCGCAGCTGCCACGAGTACCTGTGAAAGACCTAGAGCGGCATGGTGGCTCGGAACATGGTCCTGCCGCTCTCGGCGTCCCACAGGCTTGCCGTGGCCTCGCCTCGGGACCTGTAGACGCCCACTAGGATCAGCAGCCCTACGTAGGTGCGCAGGTCCGTGGCGTCCATGGGTCGCCAGCCATCGTCGTATTTTCTGGCCCCGTGCAGGTTCGTCTTTTCCACAATTATCCTTTCTATCGGCGGTGTGACAAACAGGTGGAAGGCGGACGCGATATCACGGGCCTGGTTTCGGCATAGGCCGTGGGGCCCGGAGTCTCGTCCAGCCCGGTGTGGCAGATCGCGAGGGCCCTGCGGTGGCGGCCATAAGCCACGGGATGATTCGATTTTGCCGTTTTTCGACAGCAACGACGTCTCCCTTTGGTCCGGAGTCAGATCTCCTCGTGTTGGTCCTCGTGCTCGTCCTCGGGGACTTCCTCGGGCTCTTCCTCAGAAGAGTGAGAAGAAGCATCGTCGACCTTGCGGCGCTCGGGGTTGTATTCCTCCCCATCTTCGTCTTCCGAAACCTCTTCCTCTTCCTCCTCCTCCTGGGAATCTGAGTAGTCTTCTTGGTCCACACTGGACAAGATCTGTTCTAGAACCTGCGATGCCATTAAACGCACGGCCATGACCGCTCGGGTCCACTGATCGGGTCCACTGAGCAGCGGTGAAGAGCGGGGCGCCAGTCACTGTGTGTGTGTGTGGGTGGGTGTGGGTGTGTGTGCCGCTGACAATATTAGTACCCTCCCTACGGCCGGCCGGTCGGCTTACGCGGGAGACCAAGACCTGAAAATGCACGAGGCTCGCTTGTGCGCGTGTGTAGCCGTGTGCAGTTGAGCCACCCCACCCGAGCTGCTCTCTAGCACACAGCTGAGCATGTGTGGACCTGTGGAGTGGCTGGCTGGGTCTCTCTGACCCACCGAGCGCAGAGCATAGAGCGGGAGCGCTGGAAACACAGGTAGTGGCTGGCTGGATCGCTCTGACCCAGGAGCAGACAGCACAGAGCGGGGATCCACGAACAACCTCGCCACACTCGCAGACTCTCTACACTCAACGGCATACGCCTCGCCAGCGGCTGGCATTGTTGCTCTGAACCACGAGCACAGAGCACCGAGTGGGAGCCCTGGAAACACAGGTAGTGGCTGGCCGGGTCGCTCTGACCCGTGGGCACAGAGCACAAAGCGGGGAGCCAGGCATAACCTCGCCACACTCGCAGACCCTCTACACCCAACGGCATACGCCTCGCCAGCGGCTGGGAGTGTCGCTCTGACCCACGAGCGCAGAGCACAGAGCACAATAATAACACTTGGCTGCTCTCTAGCACACAGCGGGGCATGTCTGGATCTGCGTAGTGGCTGGCTGGGTCGCTCTGACCCACGAGCGCAGAGCACAGAGCAGGGAACCAGGCACAACCTCGCCACACTCTCAGACTCTCTACACTCAATGGCATTCGCCTCGCCATTGGCTGGCAGGGTCGCTCTGACCCACGAGAACAGAGCACAGAGTGGGAGCCCTGGAAACACAGGGCCTGGGTCGCTCTGACCCACGAGCACAGGGCACAGAGCGGGGAGACACGCATAACCTCACCACACTCTCAGACTCTCTACACTCAACGGCATACGCCTTGCCAGTGGCTGGCTGGGTCACTCTGACCCAAGAGCACAGAGCGGGAGCCCTGGAAACACAGGGCCTGGGTCGCTCTGACCCACGAGCACAGGGCACAGAGCGGGGAGACACGCATAACCTCACCACACTCGCAGACTCTCAACACTCAACGGCATACGCCTCGCCAGTGGCTGGCTGGGTAGCTCAGTCGGTTAGAGCGTGATGCAAATAACTCCAAGGTCGTCGCTTTGTTCCCGTACTGGCCATGAGGTGCATTTTGTGTCAAAATTGTGAGTCACATGCGTGTGTATCGTCAAGGGTGCCACAGAATTAGGTGTAGTGACTTGCAGAAATAACTCAGTTGGGAGAGCTTTAGACGGAAGATCTAAAGGGCCCTGATTCGATCCAGGGTTTCGGAATTAGGATTTGTTCTATCTTTATGCTCTCCTTTGGCTTCAAGGAAACTGCCCACAGCTTTGTTTAAGGGCCTCAATTGTGTGTGCTACGTTTTCGTTTTCATCTGACATTTTGACATCAGTGTTAGATGAAAGTCGCTTGTCATTGTTACATGGCAGTATGTTGTCGTAAGACAAGGCTGCATGAAGTGTGAACTGGAGTTTTCTTGGATCCATGAAAGAATTTGCTTTTGGAGAATGCAGGCATCGATCCCACTACCTCACGCATGCAAAGCATTTGAGCTAATTCCCCAGCCGTTTGGAATTTCCGCAAGAAGCAACCTAGAGGGTCCAGTCTCGTCAGGCTATGCTGTTGGTGGACTTGTTTGTTTACGTGCCAGCACTTGCAGAGGCTCGGTGCATTTCAACAATTGAGCAAAATAGCAAATGGCTGGTTTGCTCAGTTGGTTAGAGTGTGATGCTAATAACGCCAAGGTCATGGGTTCGATCCCCGTACTGGCTATGATGTACATTTTGAGTGTCAAAATTTAGAATCACATATATGTGAATTGTCAAGGGTGCCACAGAATGAAAGTTAGTGAATTGCTGAAATAGCTCAGTTGGGAGAGCGTTAGACTGAAGATCTAAAGGTCCCTGGTTCGATCCCGGGTTTCAGCATTTGTATTTGTTCCGGCTTCAAGGAAACTATCCACAGCTTTGTTTGTGGGCCTCAATGGTGTGTGCTACGCTGCTCCTCTGAAAGTAAGTACTTTCTTGCTTTTTCATCTGACATTTTGACATCAGTGTTACAGGAAAGTTGCTTGTCATTGTTACATGACAGTAGGTTGTCGTAAGACAAGGCTGCATGAAGTGTGAACTGGAGCTTTCTTGGATCCACAAAAAAAAATGTTTTTGGGGATTGCGGGAATCGATCCCACTACCTATAGCATGCTAAGCAAACACAATACCAATTGATCAAATTCCCCAGCTGTTTGGAATTGCCACAAGGAGCAACCAAGAGTGTCCAGTCTTGTCAGGCTATGCTGTTGGTGGACTTGTTAGTTTGTGCTCCAGCACTTGCAGAGGCTCGGTGCATCTCAACAATTGTGCTCTGTAGCCAGCGGCCGGTTAGCTCAGTTGGTTAGAGTGTGTGATACGCTGCTCCTCTGAAAGTAAGTAATGTCTTTCTTTTTCATCTGACATTGTGACATCAGTGTTACATGAGAGTTTCTTGTCATTGTTACATGACAGTTTCTTGTCATTGTTTACATGACAGTAGGTTGTCGTAAGACAAGGCTGCATGAAGTGTGAACTGGAGTTTTCTTGGATCCATGAAAGAATTTGCTTTTGGAGAATGCAGGCATCGATCCCACTACCTCACGCATGCAAAGAATTTGAGCTAATTCCCCAGCCGTTTGGAATTTCCGCAAGAAGCAACCTAGAGGGTCCAGTCTCGTCAGGCTATGCTGTTGGTGGACTTGTTTGTTTACGTGCCAGCACTTGCAGAGGCTTGGTGCATTGCCACAATTGAGCAAAATAGCAAATGGCTGGTTAGCTCAGTTGGTTAGAGTGTGGTGCTAATAACGCCAAGGTCATGGGTTCGATCCCCGTACTGGCTATGATGTACATTTTGAGTGTCAAAATTGTGAGTCACATGCATGTGAATTGTCAAGGGTGCCACAGAATTAAAATTAGTGAATTGCCGAAATAGCTCAGTTGGGAGAGCGTTAGACTGAAGATCTAAAGGTCCCTGGTTCGATCCCGGGTTTCGGCATTTGTATTTGTTCATTCTTCATGCTCTGGCTTCAAGGAAACTATCCACAGCTTTGTTTGTGGGCCTCAATGGTGTGTGCTACGCTGCTCCTCTGAAAGTAAGTAATTTCTTGCTTTTTCATCTGACATTTTGACATCAGTGTTACAGGAAAGTTTCTTGTCATTGTTTACATGACAGTAGGTTGTCATAAGACAAGGCTGCATGAAGTGTGAACTGGAGTTTTCTTGGATCCATGAAAGAATTTGCTTTTGGAGAATGCAGGCATCGATCCCACTACCTCACGCATGCAAAGCATTTGAGCTAATTCCCTAGCCGTTTGGAATTTCCGCAAGAAGCAACCTAGAGGGTCCAGTCTTGTCAGGCTATGCTGTTGGTGGACTTGTTTGTTTACGTGCCAGCACTTGCAGAGGCTCGGTGCATTTCAACAATTGAGCAAAATAGCAAATGGCCGGTTAGCTGAGTTGGTTAGAGTGTGGTGCTAATAACGCCAAGGTCATGGGTTCGATCCCCGTATTGGCTATGATGTACATTTTGAGTGTCAAAATTGTGAGCCACATGCATGTGAATTGTCAAGGGTGCCACAGAATTAAAATTAGTGAATTGCCGAAATAGCTCAGTTGGGAGAGCGTTAGACTGAAGATAGAGTGTGTGATACGCTGCTCCTCTGAAAGTAAGTAATGTCTTTCTTTTTCATCTGACATTGTGACATCAGTGTTACATGAGAGTTTCTTGTCATTGTTACATGACAGTTTCTTGTCATTGTTTACATGACAGTAGGTTGTCGTAAGACAAGGCTGCATGAAGTGTGAACTGGAGTTTTCTTGGATCCATGAAAGAATTTGCTTTTGGAGAATGCAGGCATCGATCCCACTACCTCACGCATGCAAAGCATTTGAGCTAATTCCCCAGCCGTTTGGAATTTCCGCAAGAAGCAACCTAGGGGGTCCAGTCTCGTCAGGCTATGCTGTTGGTGGACTTTTTTGTTTACGTGCCAGCACTTGCAGAGGCTCGGTGCATTGCCACAATTGAGCAAAATAGCAAATGGCTGGTTAGCTCAGTTGGTTAGAGTGTGGTGCTAATAACGCCAAGGTCATGGGTTCGATCCCCGTACTGGCTATGATGTACATTTTGAGTGTCAAAATTGTGAGTCACATGCATGTGAATTGTCAAGGGTGCCACAGAATTAAAATTAGTGAATTGCCGAAATAGCTCAGTTGGGAGAGCGTTAGACTGAAGATCTAAAGGTCCCTGTTTCGGCATTTGTATTTGTTCTTTCTTCATGCTCTGGCTTCAAGGAAACTATCCACAGCTTTGTTTGTGGGCCTCAATGGTGTGTGCTACGCTGCTCCTCTGAAAGTAAGTAATTTCTTGCTTTTTCATCTGACATTTTGACATCAGTGTTACAGGAAAGTTGCTTGTCATTGTTACATGACAGTAGGTTGTCGTAAGACAAGGCTGCATGAAGTGTGAAGTGGGGCTTTCTTGGATCCACAAAAAAAAATGTTTTTGGGGATTGCGGGAATCGATCCCACGCATGCTAAGCAAACACAATACCAATTGATCAAATTCCCCAGCTGTTTGTAATTGCCACAAGGAGCAACCAAGAGTGTCCAGTCTTGTCAGGCTATGCTGTTGGTGGACTTGTTAGTTTGTGCTCCAGCACTTGCAGAGGCTCGGTGCATCTCAACAATTGTGCTCTGTAGCCAGCGGCCGGTTAGCTCAGTTGGTTAGAGTGTGTGATACGCTGCTCCTCTGAAAGTAAGTAATGTCTTTCTTTTTCATCTGACATTGTGACATCAGTGTTACATGAGAGTTTCTTGTCATTGTTACATGACAGTTTCTTGTCATTGTTTACATGACAGTAGGTTGTCGTAAGACAAGGCTGCATGAAGTGTGAACTGGAGTTTTCTTGGATCCATGAAAGAATTTGCTTTTGGAGAATGCAGGCATCGATCCCACTACCTCATGCATGCAAAGCATTTGAGCTAATTCCCCAGCCGTTTGGAATTTCTGCAAGAAGCAACCTAGAGGGTCCAGTCTTGTCAGGCTATGCTGTTGGTGGACTTGTTTGTTTATGTGCCAGCACTTGCAGAGGCTCGGTGCATTTCAACAATTGAGCAAAATAGCAAATGGCCGGTTAGCTCAGTTGGTTAGAGTGTGGTGCTAATAACGCCAAGGTCATGGGTTCGATCCCCGTACTGGCTATGATGTACATTTTGAGTGTCAAAATTGTGAGTCACATGCATGTGAATTGTCAAGGGTGCCACAGAATTAAAATTAGTGAAATGCCGAAATAGCTCAGTTGGGAGAGCGTTAGACTGAAGATCTAAAGGTCCCTTGTTCGATCCCTGGTTTCGGCATTTGTATTTGTTCTATCTTCATGCTCTGGCTTCAAGGAAACTATCCACAGCTTTGTTTGTGGGCCTCAATGGTGTGTGCTACGCTGCTCCTCTGAAAGTAAGTGATTTCTTGCTTTTTCATCTGACATTTTGACATCAGTGTTACAGGAAAGTTGCTTGTCATTGTTACATGACAGTAGGTTGTCGTAAGACAAGGCTGAATGAAGTGTGAACTGGAGCTTTCTTGGATCCACAACAAAAAATGTTTTTGGGGATTGCGGGAATCGATCCCACTAACTATAGCATGCTAAGCAAACACAATACCAATTGATCAAATTCCCCAGCTGTTTGGAACTGCCACAAGGAGCAACCAAGAGTGTCCAGTCTTGTCAGGCTATGCTGTTGGTGGACTTGTTAGTTTGTGCTCCAGCACTTGCAGAGGCTCGGTGCATCTCAACAATTGTGCTCTGTAGCCAGCGGCCGGTTAGCTCAGTTGGTTAGAGTGTGTGATACGCTGCTCCTCTGAAAGTAAGTAATGTCTTTCTTTTTCATCTGACATTGTGACATCAGTGTTACATGAGAGTTTCTTGTCATTGTTACATGACAGTTTCTTGTCATTGTTTACATGACAGTAGGTTGTCATAAGACAAGGCTGCATGAAGTGTGAACTGGAGTTTTCTTGGATCCATGAAAGAATTTGCTTTTGGAGAATGCAGGCATCGATCCCACTACCTCATGCATGCAAAGCATTTGAGCTAATTCCCCAGCCGTTTGGAATTTCCGCAAGAAGCAACCTAGAGGGTCCAGTCTCGTCAGGCTATGCTGTTGGTGGACTTGTTTGTTTACGTGCCAGCACTTGCAGAGGCTCGGTGCATTGCCACAATTGAGCAAAATAGCAAATGGCTGGTTAGCTCAGTTGG
Source organism: Oncorhynchus mykiss (assembly GCF_057628025.1). Lineage (NCBI taxonomy): Eukaryota > Metazoa > Chordata > Actinopteri > Salmoniformes > Salmonidae > Oncorhynchus > Oncorhynchus mykiss. Next base: position 5,707,559 of record NC_143041.1, read on the forward strand.
TTAGAGTGTGGTGCTAATAACGCCAAGGTCATGGGTTCGATCCCCGTACTGGCTATGATATAAATTTTGAGTGTCAAAATTGTGAGTCACATGCATGTGAATTGTCAAGGGTGCCACAGAATTAAAATTAGTGAAATGCCGAAATAGCTCAGTTGGGTGAGCGTTAGACTGAAGATCTAAAGGTCCCTGGTTCGATCCATGGTTTCGGCATTTGTATTTGTTCTATCTTCATGCTCTGGCTTCAAGGAAACTATCCACAGCTTTGTTTGTGGGCCTCAATGGTGTGTGCTACGCTGCTCCTCTGAAAGTAAGTGATTTCTTGCTTTTTCATCTGACATTTTGACATCAGTGTTACAGGAAAGTTGCTTGTCATTGTTACATGACAGTAGGTTGTCGTAAGACAAGGCTGCATGAAGTGTGAACTGGAGCTTTCTTGGATCCACAACAAAAATTGTTTTTGGGGATTGCGGGAATCGATCCCACTAACTATAGCATGCTAAGCAAACACAATACCAATTGATCAAATTCCCCAGCTGTTTGGAATTGCCACAAGGAGCAACCAAGAGTGTCCAGTCTTGTCAGGCTATGCTGTTGGTGGTCTTGTTAGTTTGTGCTCCAGCACTTACAGAGGCTCGGTGAATCTCAAAAATTGTGCTCTGTAGCCAGCGGCCGGTTAGCTCAGTTGGTTAGAGTGTGTTATACGCTGCTCCTCTGAAAGTAAGTAATGTCTTTCTTTTTCATCTGACATTGTGACATCAGTGTTACATGAGAGTTTCTTGTCATTGTTACATGACAGTTTCTTGTCATTGTTTACATGACAGTAGGTTGTCGTAAGACAAGGCTGCATGAAGTGTGAACTGGAGTTTTCTTGGATCCATGAAAGAATTTGCTTTTGGAGAATGCAGGCATCGATCCCACTACCTCACGCATGCAAAGCATTTGAGCAAAATTCCCCAGACGTTTGGAATTTCCACAAGAAGCAACCTAGAGGGTCCAGTCTCGTCAGGCTATGCTGTTGGTGGACTTGTTTGTTTACGTGCCAGCACTTGCAGAGGCTCGGTGCATTGCCACAATTGAGCAAAATAGCAAATGGCTGGTTAGCTCAGTTGGTTAGAGTGTGGTGCTAATAACGCCAAGGTCATGGGTTCGATCCCCGTACTGGCTATGATGTACATTTTGAGTGTCAAAATTGTGAGTCACATGCATGTGAATTGTCAAGGGTGCCACAGAATTAAAATTAGTGAATTGCCGAAATAGCTCAGTTGGGAGAGCGTTAGACTGAAGATATAAAGGTCCCTGTTTCGGCATTTGTATTTGTTCTTTCTTCATGCTCTGGCTTCAAGGAAACTATCCACAGCTTTGTTTGTGGGCCTCAATGGTGTGTGCTACGCTGCTCCTCTGAAAGTAAGTAATTTCTTGCTTTTTCATCTGACATTTTGACATCAGTGTTACAGGAAAGTTGCTTGTCATTGTTACATGACAGTAGGTTGTCGTAAGACAAGGCTGCATGAAGTGTGAAGTGGGGCTTTCTTGGATCCACAAAAAAAAATGTTTTTGGGGATTGCGGGAATCGATCCCACGCATGCTAAGCAAACACAATACCAATTGATCAAATTCCCCAGCTGTTTGTAATTGCCACAAGGAGCAACCAAGAGTGTCCAGTCTTGTCAGGCTATGCTGTTGGTGGACTTGTTAGTTTGTGCTCCAGCACTTGCAGAGGCTCGGTGCATCTCAACAATTGTGCTCTGTAGCCAGCGGCCGGTTAGCTCAGTTGGTTAGAGTGTGTGATACGCTGCTCCTCTGAAAGTAAGTAATGTCTTTCTTTTTCATCTGACATTGTGACATCAGTGTTACATGAGAGTTTCTTGTCATTGTTACATGACAGTTTCTTGTCATTGTTTACATGACAGTAGGTTGTCGTAAGACAAGGCTGCATGAAGTGTGAACTGGAGTTTTCTTGGATCCATGAAAGAATTTGCTTTTGGAGAATGCAGGCATCGATCCCACTACCTCATGCATGCAAAGCATTTGAGCTAATTCCCCAGCCGTTTGGAATTTCCGCAAGAAGCAACCTAGAGGGTCCAGTCTTGTCAGGCTATGCTGTTGGTGAATTAAAATTAGTGAAATGCCGAAATAGCTCAGTTGGGAGAGCGTTAGACTGAAGATCTAAAGGTCCCTGGTTCGATCCCGGGTTTCGGCATTTGTATTTGTTCTTTCTTCATGCTCTGGCTTCAAGGATACTATCCACAGCTTTGTTTGTGGGCCTCAATGGTGTGTGCTACTCTGCTCCTCTGAAAGTAAGTAATTTCTTGCTTTTTCATCTGACATTTTGACATCAGTGTTACAGGAAAGTTTCTTGTCATTGTTTACATGACAGTAGGTTGTCGTAAGACAAGGCTGCATGAAGTGTGAACTGGAGCTTTCTTGGATCCACAACAAAAATTGTTTTTGGGGATTGCGGGAATCGATCCCACTAACTATAGCATGCTAAGCAAACACAATACCAATTGATCAAATTCCCCAGCTGTTTGGAATTGCCACAAGGAGCAACCAAGAGTGTCCAGTCTTGTCAGGCTATGCTGTTGGTGGTCTTGTTAGTTTGTGCTCCAGCACTTACAGAGGCTCGGTGCATCTCAACAATTGTGCTCTGTAGCCAGCGGCCGGTTAGCTCAGTTGGTTAGAGTGTGTTATACGCTGCTCCTCTGAAAGTAAGTAATGTCTTTCTTTTTCATCTGACATTGTGACATCAGTGTTACATGAGAGTTTCTTGTCATTGTTACATGACAGTTTCTTGTCATTGTTTACATGACAGTAGGTTGTCGTAAGACAAGGCTGCATGAAGTGTGAACTGGAGTTTTCTTGGATCCATGAAAGAATTTGCTTTTGGAGAATGCAGGCATCGATCCCACTACCTCATGCATGCAAAGCATTTGAGCTAATTCCCCAGCCGTTTGGAATTTCCGCAAGAAGCAACCTAGAGGGTCCAGTCTTGTCAGGCTATGCTGTTGGTGGACTTGTTTGTTTATGTGCCAGCACTTGCAGAGGCTCGGTGCATTTCAACAATTGAGCAAAATAGCAAATGGCCGGTTAGCTCAGTTGGTTAGAGTGTGGTGCTAATAACGCCAAGGTCATGGGTTCGATCCCCGTACTGGCTATGATGTACATTTTGAGTGTCAAAATTGTGAGTCACATGCATGTGAATTGTCAAGGGTGCCACAGAATTAAAATTAGTGAAATGCCGAAATAGCTCAGTTGGGAGAGCATTAGACTGAAGATCTAAAGGTCCCTGGTTCGATCCCTGGTTTCGGCATTTGTATTTGTTCTATCTTCATGCTCTGGCTTCAAGGAAACTATCCACAGCTTTGTTTGTGGGCCTCAATGGTGTGTGCTACGCTGCTCCTCTGAAAGTAAGTGATTTCTTGCTTTTTCATCTGACATTTTGACATCAGTGTTACAGGAAAGTTGCTTGTCATTGTTACATGACAGTAGGTTGTCGTAAGACAAGGCTGAATGAAGTGTGAACTGGAGCTTTCTTGGATCCACAACAAAAATTGTTTTTGGGGATTGCGGGAATCGATCCCACTAACTATAGCATGCTAAGCAAACACAATACCAATTGATCAAATTCCCCAGCTGTTTGGAATTGCCACAAGGAGCAACCAAGAGTGTCCAGTCTTGTCAGGCTATGCTGTTGGTGGTCTTGTTAGTTTGTGCTCCAGCACTTACAGAGGCTCGGTGCATCTCAACAATTGTGCTCTGTAGCCAGCGGCCGGTTAGCTCAGTTGGTTAGAGTGTGTTATACGCTGCTCCTCTGAAAGTAAGTAATGTCTTTCTTTTTCATCTGACATTGTGACATGAGAGTTTCTTGTCATTGTTACATGACAGTTTCTTGTCATTGTTTACATGACAGTAGGTTGTCGTAAGACAAGGCTGCATGAAGTGTGAACTGGAGTTTTCTTGGATCCATGAAAGAATTTGCTTTTGGAGAATGCAGGCATCGATCCCACTACCTCACGCATGCAAAGCATTTGAGCAAAATTCCCCAGACGTTTGGAATTTCCACAAGAAGCAACCTAGAGGGTCCAGTCTCGTCAGGCTATGCTGTTGGTGGACTTGTTTGTTTACGTGCCAGCACTTGCAGAGGCTCGGTGCATTGCCACAATTGAGCAAAATAGCAAATGGCTGGTTAGCTCAGTTGGTTAGAGTGTGGTGCTAATAACGCCAAGGTCATGGGTTCGATCCCCGTACTGGCTATGATGTACATTTTGAGTGTCAAAATTGTGAGTCACATGCATGTGAATTGTCAAGGGTGCCACAGAATTAAAATTAGTGAATTTCCGAAATAGCTCAGTTGGGAGAGCGTTAGACTGAAGATCTAAAGGTCCCTGGTTCGATCCGGGGTTTCGGCATTTGTATTTGTTCTTTCTTCATGCTCTGGCTTCAAGGAAACTATCCACAGCTTTGTTTGTGGGCCTCAATGGTGTGTGCTACTCTGCTCCTCTGAAAGTAAGTAATTTCTTGCTTTTTCATCTGACATTTTGACATCAGTGTTACAGGAAAGTTTCTTGTCATTGTTTACATGACAGTAGGTTGTCGTAAGACAAGGCTGCATGAAGTGTGAACTGGAGTTTTCTTGGATCCATGAAAGAATTTGCTTTTGGAGAATGCAGGCATCGATCCCACTACCTATAGCATGCTAAGCATTTGAGCTAATTCCACAGCCGTTTGGAATTTCCGCAATAAGCAACCTAGAGGGTCCAGTCTTGTCAGGCTATGCTGTTGGTGGACTTGTTTGTTTAAGTGCCAGCACTTGCAGAGGCTCGGTGCATTTCAACAATTGAGCAAAATAGCAAGTGGCCGGTTAGCTCAGTTGGTTAGAGTGTGGTGCTAATAATGCCAAGGTCATGATCCCCTTTCTGGCTATGATGTACATTTTGAGTGTCAAAATTGTGAGTCACATGCATGTGAATTGTCAAGGGTGCCACAGAATTAAAATTAGTGAAATGCCGAAATAGCTCAGTTGGGAGAGCGTTAGACTGAAGATCTAAAGGTCCCTGGTTCGATCCCTGGTTTCGGCATTTGTATTTGTTCTATCTTCATGCTCTGGCTTCAAGGAAACTATCCACAGCTTTGTTTGTGGGCCTCAATGGTGTGTGCTACGCTGCTCCTCTGAAAGTAAGTCATTTCTTCTTTTTCATCTGACATTTTGACATCAGTGTTACAGGAAAGTTGCTTGTCATTGTTACGTGACAGTAGGTTGTCGTAAGACAAGGCTGCATGAAGTGTGAACTGGAGCTTTCTTGGATCCACAACAAAAATTGTTTTTGGGGATTGCGGGAATCGATCCCACTAACTATAGCATGCTAAGCAAACACAATACCAATTGATCAAATTCCCCAGCTGTTTGGAATTGCCACAAGGAGCAACCAAGAGTGTCCAGTCTTGTCAGGCTATGCTGTTGGTGGACTTGTTAGTTTGTGCTCCAGCACTTGCAGAGGCTCGGTGCATCTCAACAATTGTGCTCTGTAGCCAGCGGCCGGTTAGCTCAGTTGGTTAGAGTGTGTGATACGCTGCTCCTCTGAAAGTAAGTAATGTCTTTCTTTTTCATCTGACATTGTGACATCAGTGTTACATGAGAGTTTCTTGTCATTGTTACATGACAGTTTCTTGTCATTGTTTACATGACAGTAGGTTGTCATAAGACAAGGCTGCATGAAGTGTGAACTGGAGTTTTCTTGGATCCATGAAAGAATTTGCTTTTGGAGAATGCAGGCATCGATCCCACTACCTCACGCATGCAAAGCATTTGAGCTAATTCCCCAGACGTTTGGAATTTCCGCAAGAAGCAACCTAGAGGGTCCAGTCTCGTCAGGCTATGCTGTTGGTGGACTTGTTTGTTTACGTGCCAGCACTTGCAGAGGCTCGGTGCATTGCCACAATTGAGCAAAATAGCAAATGGCTGGTTAGCTCAGTTGGTTAGAGTGTGGTGCTAATAACGCCAAGGTCATGGGTTCGATCCCCGTACTGGCTATGATGTACATTTTGAGTGTCAAAATTGTGAGTCACATGCATGTGAATTGTCAAGGGTGCCACAGAATTAAAATTAGTGCCGAAATAGCTCAGTTGGGAGAGCGTTAGACTGAAGATCTAAAGGTCCCTGGTTCGATCCCTGGTTTCGGCATTTGTATTTGTTCTATCTTCATGCTCTGGCTTCAAGGAAACTATCCACAGCTTTGTTTGTGGGCCTCAATGGTGTGTGCTACGCTGCTCCTCTGAAAGTAAGTCATTTCTTCTTTTTCATCTGACATTTTGACATCAGTGTTACAGGAAAGTTGCTTGTCATTGTTACGTGACAGTAGGTTGTCGTAAGACAAGGCTGCATGAAGTGTGAACTGGAGCTTTCTTGGATCCACAACAAAAATTGTTTTTGGGGATTGCGGGAATCGATCCCACTAACTATAGCATGCTAAGCAAACACAATACCAATTGATCAAATTCCCCAGCTGTTTGGAATTGCCACAAGGAGCAACCAAGAGTGTCCAGTCTTGTCAGGCTATGCTGTTGGTGGACTTGTTAGTTTGTGCTCCAGCACTTGCAGAGGCTCGGTGCATCTCAACAATTGTGCTCTGTAGCCAGCGGCCGGTTAGCTCAGTTGGTTAGAGTGTGTGATACGCTGCTCCTCTGAAAGTAAGTAATGTCTTTCTTTTTCATCTGACATTGTGACATCAGTGTTACATGAGAGTTTCTTGTCATTGTTACATGACAGTTTCTTGTCATTGTTTACATGACAGTAGGTTGTCATAAGACAAGGCTGCATGAAGTGTGAACTGGAGTTTTCTTGGATCCATGAAAGAATTTGCTTTTGGAGAATGCAGGCATCGATCCCACTACCTCACGCATGCAAAGCATTTGAGCTAATTCCCCAGACGTTTGGAATTTCCGCAAGAAGCAACCTAGAGGGTCCAGTCTCGTCAGGCTATGCTGTTGGTGGACTTGTTTGTTTACGTGCCAGCACTTGCAGAGGCTCGGTGCATTGCCACAATTGAGCAAAATAGCGAATGGCTGGTTAGCTCAGTTGGTTAGAGTGTGGTGCTAATAACGCCAAGGTCATGGGTTCGATCCCCGTACTGGCTATGATGTACGTTTTGAGTGTCAAAATTGTGAGTCACATGCATGTGAATTGTCAAGGGTGCCACATAATTAAAATTAGTGAATTGCCGAAATAGCTCAGTTGGGAGAGCGTTAGACTGAAGATCTAAAGGTCCCTGGTTCGATCCGGGGTTTCGGCATTTGTTCTTTCTTCATGCTCTGGCTTCAAGGAAACTATCCACAGCTTTGTTTGTGGGCCTCAATGGTGTGTGCTACTCTGCTCCTCTGAAAGTAAGTAATTTCTTGCTTTTTCATCTGACATTTTGACATCAGTGTTACAGGAAAGTTTCTTGTCATTGTTTACATGACAGTAGGTTGTCGTAAGACAAGGCTGCATGAAGTGTGAACTGGAGTTTTCTTGGATCCATGAAAGAATTTGCTTTTGGAGAATGCAGGCATCGATCCCACTACCTCACGCATGCAAAGCATTTGAGCTAATTCCCCAGCCGTTTGGAATTTCCGCAAGAAGCAACCTAGAGGGTCCAGTCTCGTCAGGCTATGCTGTTGGTGGACTTGTTTGTTTACGTGCCAGCACTTGCAGAGGCTCGGTGCATTGCCACAGTTGAGCAAAATAGCAAATGGCTGGTTAGCTCAGTTGGTTAGAGTGTGGTGCTAATAACGCCAAAGGTCATGGGTTCGATCCCCGTACTGGCTATGATGTACATTTTGAGTGTCAAAATTGTGAGTCACATGCATGTGAATTGTCAAGGGTGCCACAGAATTAAAATTAGTGAATTTCCGAAATAGCTCAGTTGGGAGAGCGTTAGACTGAAGATCTAAAGGTCCCTGGTTCGATCCGGGGTTTCGGCATTTGTATTTGTTCTTTCTTCATGCTCTGGCTTCAAGGAAACTATCCACAGCTTTGTTTGTGGGCCTCAATGGTGTGTGCTACTCTGCTCCTCTGAAAGTAAGTAATTTCTTGCTTTTTCATCTGACATTTTGACATCAGTGTTACAGGAAAGTTTCTTGTCATTGTTTACATGACAGTAGGTTGTCGTAAGACAAGGCTGCATGAAGTGTGAACTGGAGTTTTCTTGGATCCATGAAAGAATTTGCTTTTGGAGAATGCAGGCATCGATCCCACTACCTATAGCATGCTAAGCATTTGAGCTAATTCCACAGCCGTTTGGAATTTCCGCAATAAGCAACCTAGAGGGTCCAGTCTTGTCAGGCTATGCTGTTGGTGGACTTGTTTGTTTAAGTGCCAGCACTTGCAGAGGCTCGGTGCATTTCAACAATTGAGCAAAATAGCAAGTGGCCGGTTAGCTCAGTTGGTTAGAGTGTGGTGCTAATAATGCCAAGGTCATGATCCCCGTTCTGGCTATGATGTACATTTTGAGTGTCAAAATTGTGAGTCACATGCATGTGAATTGTCAAGGGTGCCACAGAATTAAAAATAAAGAATTGCCGAAAAAGCTCAGTTGTGACAGCTTTAGACTGAAGATCTAAAGGTCCCTGGTTCGATCCCGGGTTTTGGCATTTGTATTTGTTCTGGCTTCAAGGAAACTATCCACAGCTTTGTTTGTGGGCCTCAATTGTGTGTGCTACGCTGCTCCTCTGAAAGTAAGTAATTTCTTGCTTTTTCATCTGACATTTTGACATCAGTGTTACATGAGAGTTTCTTGTCATTGTTACATGACAGAAGGTTGTCGTAAGACAAGGCTGCATGAAGTGTGAACTGGAGCTTTCTTGGATCCACAAAAAAAAATGTTTTTGGGGAATGCGGGCATCGATCCCACTACCTATAGCATGCTAAGCAAACACAATACCAATTGATCAAATTCCCCAGCTGTTTGGAATTGCCACAAGGAGCAACAAAGAGTGTCCAGTCTTGTCAGGCTAAAACGGAAGACATATCGATTTTGGGGTGTAGTTACCCTTTTTTAGGCAAGTGTGCGCCAGGAAGAGACCTTTGTTTGGTTAAGCGGTGTTGCTGTAGCGCTCATGTGATTGCGGAGTTTGCAAAACAAATGGCCACTGGATCGATGCAAATACTCATGATATAATTCTGCCAGGCTGGCATAGGCTACTTTGCAGTTAACATTTGATTGAGAAGGTTTTTGTGGGAAGCCTTTCCTTCTCTACCTACCACAAGAAGGTTATCATTAGCCTCATCGCTAACGGCTACACAAAGTGTAGACATGCGCGCGCTCCGCACGCATGCGCACGGAAACTGGGCAGTCCTGTGCAGTTTCTGAAAGTTGCGTGGAAATACGAATCACTGATGCATTTTGTTCATGTCTTATGATTCACTTGGGCAAATGAATGGATTTTCTAACAAGTTGAAGGGAATGATTTGATTTCCTCCTTAGCTCAAAGCATTTTGTAATGTTGTTGAATTTCGGTGTAATGTCTGTATTTCGTGATTCCGTGTGGGCGCGCTGTATTTTATAGGGCCCAGGTCCATGAAGTTGTCATAAGTATGAACCTAGGATATGCCCTCTTTTCCCCCCCCACAATAGTGAAATATATGGTCTGGAAATGCAAGCAAGGTTTGAGCTTTTCAGTGTGTGTCACAAGGTGGACATTTCTCTGTCCCCCTAAGAGTAAGCGACACGTTGACTTTATATAGTGTACCAAGAGATTGCTTTTCGCTTACGGCCATACCAGCCTGAATACGCCCGATCTCGGAAGCTAAGCAGGGTCGGGCCTGGTTCACACACACACACACACACACACACACACACACACACACACACACACACACACACACACACACTTTTCGGGTGAGAGAACCGCTAGGGTGAGAAGCACAATTCGACCTCAGGTACGTTCCTGAGGTCCTCCCGAACTGTGCAAGCCTAACCCTTAACAGTAAATCAGGGTTTTTTGGTCTCACAGATTACAATGACATCTCTCCTTATAGGAATACATTGCCTGCTCCCCTAATAAATTCAACCTAGAGCCTATGTGGGTTAATATTGCCTTATGAACCTGTCTTCGATGACAATCCATCAGGCCACTATGAGGTCTACCTGTGTCGATTCTAAGCTTCCTGAACCAACGGGAAGTGATTAAATTCAGCCTAAAAGTGTTTTGATATACATAACCTGCAATTTTGAAAATCACTGCATTCAACCCTGTGTAGATCAGTCAATTCTTAACATAAAGACTTTAAACTCAGGATTTTGTAAGAGCATACCCCAAGCAAGATATGTGTTTATTTATACAGTGCCTTGCGAAAGTATTCGGCCCTCTTGAACTTTGCAAACTTTTTCCACATTTCAGGCTTCAAACATAAAGATATAAAACTGTATTTTTTTGTTAAGAATCAACAACAAGTGGGACACAATCATGAAGTGGAATGACATTTATTGGATATTTCAAACTTTTTTAACATTTCAAAAACTGAAAAATTGGGCGTGCAAAATTATTCAGCCCCTTTACTTTCAGTGCAGCAAACTCTCTCCAGAAGTTCAGTGAGGATCTCTGAATGATCCAATGTTGACCTAAATGACTAATGATGATAAATACAATCCACCTGTGTGTAATCAAGTCTCCGTATAAATGCACCTGCACTGTGATAGTCTCAGAGGTCCGTTAAAAGCGCAGAGAGCATCATGAAGAACAAGGAACACACCAGGCAGGTCCGAGATACTGTTGTGAAGAAGTTTAAAGCCGGATTTGGATACAAAAAGATTTCCCAAGCTTTAAACATCCCAAGGAGCACTGTGCAAGCGATAATATTGAAATGGAAGGAGTATCAGACCACTGCAAATCTACCAAGACCTGGCCGTCCCTCTAAACTTTCAGCTCATACAAGGAGAAGACTGATCAGAGATGCAGCCAAGAGGCCCATGATCACTCTGGATGAACTGCAGAGATCTACAGCTGAGGTGGGAGACTCTGTCCATAGGACAACAATCAGTCGTATATTGCACAAATCTGGCCTTCATGGAAGAGTGGCAAGAAGAAAGCCATTTCTTAAAGATATCCATAAAAAGTGTAGTTTAAAGTTTGCCACAAGCCACCTGGGAGACACACCAAACATGTGGAAGAAGGTGCTCTGGTCAGATGAAACCAAAATTGAACTTTTTGGCAACAATGCAAAACGTTATGTTTGGCGTAAAAGCAACACAGCTCATCACACTGAACACACCATCCCCACTGTCAAACATGGTGGTGGCAGCATCATGGTTTGGGCCTGCTTTTCTTCAGCAGGGACAGGGAAGATGGTTAAAATGGATGGGAAGATAGATGGAGCCAAATACAGGACCATTCTGGAAGAAAACCTGATGGAGTCTGCAAAAGACCTGAGACTGGGACGGAGATTTGTCTTCCAACAAGACAATGATCCAAAACATAAAGCAAAATCTACAATGGAATGGTTCAAAAATAAACATATCCAGGTGTTAGAATGGCCAAGTCAAAGTCCAGACCTGAATCCAATCGAGAATCTGTGGAAAGAACTGAAAACTGCTGTTCACAAATGCTCTCCATCCAACCTCACTGAGCTCGAGCTGTTTTGCAAGGAGGAATGGGAAAAAATGTCAGTCTCTCGATGTGCAAAACTGATAGAGACATACCCCCAAGCGACTTACAGCTGTAATCGCAGCAAAAGGTGGCGCTACAAAGTATTAACTTAAGGGGGCTGAATAATTTTGCACGCTCAATTTTTCAGTTTTTGATTTGTTAAAAAAGTTTGAAATATCCAATAAATGTTGTTCCACTTCATGATTATGTCCCACTTGTTGTTGATTCTTCACAAAAAAATACAGTTTTATATCTTTATGTTTGAAGCCTGAAATGTGGCAAAAGGTCGTAAAGTTCAAGGGGGCCAAATACTTTCGCAAGGCACTGTAGCTTCCTGTGCCAACCGGAAGTACCTTTAATAGGGGTCACAGTGGCTGTTTTTAAGGGTTAAAAAAGTCACATCTTTCCAAAATTTCATGCATGTGACTAGGTAACCCTCATGAACTGTAAATCAGTCATTTCTCCCAACAGATGTCAAAGAAAACCTTTCACATGCACACACACACACACACACACACACACACACACACACACACACACACACACACACACACACACACACAGCAAGGATGGAGTGACAAAGTGCGGTGCTTAAAGACACACAGAGCCTGCAATGGCATTACCATAATCTCTAGGCTGTGCCGAGTTCAACGAGATGCCCCGCTTGACCATAGCCATAGTCAATATTTACAACAATTCACCCTTTTACAAAATCAGAAAAATAATAGAATAAAATCAATTTAAAACACAATCATTCACTCATATCAATTAATAATTAAATACAAGTTTCCCATTTGACATTATTTCAATAAAAGTACTCCCCCACACAAACAGTTTTTCAAAATTTCCTCCACCATATTTATATATTATTTCTGTTTCATTTTCCAAAATCCTCCTAAAAAGACCTTCCACACTCACACATTTCCCTTCATAATGACCCATGTTCCTTCTTTGTCTTACAGCATATCTAGCATGACTTAAAACATAATTAACCAAATTAAAATTCAAAACTTTACTTTTCCCGTTAATACCAAAAAGAAAGAATCTCTTCCATTCCACCCCATTAAAAATCTCCTCCCCCCAATGTTTTACTAAAAGCCCTTTTAAAAACTCATGAAAATCTTTTAACCTGCTACATTCAACAAAAAAGTGCATCAAATGTTCCACCCCTGTACCACAAATATCACATTCTCTTTTAACATCCCTATTTATTTGATGCAAAACCACATTTGTAAAAATCCTATTATGTTTACATTTAAAATCATTGTCTTCACACTCTATAGAGTTATATTTTACATTTTCATTCTTCCATATTGATTTCACATCCATATTTGCAAACACCCTAGACCACACTTTTTCCGACGCAGGAACTTTTATCTCTTTTAAAATACATTTACTATAAACCATTTTAACTTTTAAACCTGATAAATCATGTTTCTCCCCATTACTTTCATAATATAAAACCGGTAAACCCCTAGATCTTTTAGCCACCTCTTTATTTATTAAAATCACCCACTCCCCAGGAATACATCCTAATATTTTCTTGTACATATTCTCCACAGTAGTTTTACTAATCTCTTCATCTATTTCAACCACATTATCATATATTGCCTGCAACGGAAGGAACCCAGGAATTACCTCATATACTATGTCACCTATCTGCCTCATCCCAGCCCTCATAAAATATTTACAAAACAACAAACACTTTATCTTTGGATTGAAAAATATCGGTTGATTTAAAATATTTTCTAAAATGGTACATTCATAATAAATATTTGGTAAAAATTGCCCCCAAGCCTCAAACACTTCTCTATAAAACAACGGTATATTTCCTAACATTTCTTTCTTCATACTCATCAATAAACCATTGTCCCCCACCCTCCCTACCTCTTGCAAATATTCTTTAAAAAACCTTTTCCACCCATAATCCAATTCACCAAATAAATATTTCCGTACCATTTTAACTCTAATTGCAGTTTTCCTTACACTTAAATCTACCAACTTCAAACCCCCCTCCTCATAACCTGCAATCAAAGTTTTAAAAGCAATTTTCACCCCCTTCCCGTCCCATAAAAAATCAACTAAAATCTTATTCATTTCAGATAAAACCCATTCTGGCATATCCAAAACATTCATTACATAAATAAAAATTGACATCAACAAGGAATTTATCACAATGACTTTCCCTTTTAACTTCAAAGACCTCCCCCTCCACATATTTACTACCTTCCTAACTTTATTTATCACACCACTCCATGTCAAATCCCTAGCTTCTATTTCGTTCACCCCTAAAAACACTCCTAACACCTTAAAATAATCTTTTACCACCTTAAAAGTAAAATTCCCCTCATTAATCTTCCCAATATACATTACAACTGACTTCTCCATGTTAACCTTTGCACCTGATGCTTGTCCATATACTTTAAAACACTCCATCACCCTTTTTACACTTCCCTCATCTCTAACTGTTATAGTGGTATCATCTGCGTATTGATGAATCAAACTAAAACCTTCTTGTGGAGTCTGTACACAATTTATAAGATGATCTTTTTTTAAAAATGCTGCTAAAGGTTCCACCGATAAAACAAATAATAAAGCTGATAAAGGGCATCCCTGTCTCACAGATCTCTCAAGAATAAAATAATCAGTTAAAACCCCATTACACTTCACCCTACTTTTTGCCTTCTTATATAATAATTTTATCCATCCTATTATTCTATTACCAAAACCATATTAATCCAGTACCCTAAACATAAAATCATGCTCTACCCTATCAAAGGCTTTATTTAAATCTATGCTTAAAACTATTCCCCCCATCTTATCATGATTCATTTTATTTATCACATCTCTAATCGTATTAATTGTATCAGCAATATCTCTACCAGGCACACTATAATTCTGTGTAGGTGCTATGATATCATTTAAAACTTGCTTCATTCTATTTGCCAGGATCTTAGCTAAAATCTTATAATCCGAATTTAACAAACTAATTGGCCTATAATTCTCCAGTTTCAAGTTGCTCCCCTTATTTTTATATAAAATCATTATCAGCCCTGTCACCATAGATTCTGAAACACTATTATTATCCTCCATATATTGATAAACTTCCAATAAAATAGGTGCTAAAAAACTTTCATATACTTTATAAAATTCTGCAATTATTCCATCCACACCAGGACTCTTATTTACTTGTAACCCCCTAATCGCATCTTTAACTTCATTCACTGTTATCTTCCCATCACACATTTGTTTATCCTCTACATTAATTTGCACATCCACACTATCCAATATCTCCTTTACACACCCCTCATCCACCTCCCCTTTCTTAAATAAATCCTTATAAAAATTCTGCACTGTTTCTAATATCTCTACATAATCATTAACAACTTCACCCTTTACATTTTCAATCTCTCTAATATATGTTCTCCTCTGTTTATTCTTCTCTAAACCAAGAAAAAATGAAGTACATTTCTCCCCCTCTAAAACATACTTTGCCCTACTTCTTATAATTGCACCCTTACACTTATCTATTTCATATTTACTCAATTTTGCTTTTAAATCTAAAAACGTTTCTACATTATAATTAGGTTCACTGTCACACTTCCCCATTTCTTCATCCAATCTAGCCCTCAACTCATTTTCTTCTCTTTTCATCCTTCCTCGCTTTTTCCTTGCATATCTTATACTAAAAACTTGTATTTTTTCCTTAACCTTGTCCCACCATAAACACTTATCATTCTATTTCCGCTTATCCGCCATTTCACATGCTATCAAAGATTTAATTTGTTTCCCATATTCCTCATCTTCTAAATACCCTGCATTCATACACCACATTCCACCCCCAGTTCTTTCCTAATCTAAACCCACTGAAAATGTTAAACCTGCATGATCACTAAAAGTTGTAAAAACATACTTAATAGCTTTCATAAAATTCCTTAAACCTTCTTTTACTAAAACCAAATCTATCCTTGTTTGTTTCAAATCCCCTAAAACCACCTGCCTTCTAGAAAATTATATTTTGTCTGGATTTTCCTCTCTCCACATATCAATCATTTCTTTTTCTAACATCATCTTCTTTAAAACCCCCCTAGATACATCACTTCTAAAAATAGCTCCTCTTGTCATATCCAGTCTATCCATTTTAACATTAAAATACCCAACTACAATACAGTTCCCCTCACACCATTTCCCTAATTCTAAAAATAAATCTTTGCGTTCTATTTCACTATTAGGCGCGTAAACATTTATAATTCTAAAAACCATATTCATATATTCAAAATCCAAAATTAAAATCCTCCCATTATTATCATTATATATATGTTTCACATTCTCTACCACATCCTTCCTCAATAAAATAGCAACACCACTTGAATTCCCCCTACCATTGTTAACAAAAATAAAATCTCTCCATATTTTTTTAACTTCTAAAATACATAAATTGTCCCAATGTGTTTCTTGAAAACATAAAATATCAGAATTCTTCATTTTGACTATTCTTTGAAATTTTTCCATTGTTCTTAAACCATTCGCATTGATTGACATAAAATTAACCATCCCAAATAAATAATAAAAACAATAAGTATTGTCTCATTAACCTCTCTACCTGTTGTCATGTTTTCTTCCTTTTCCGTCCTTTTTCACCTCCGCCACCGCTTTCCTCTTCCTGTAGCCCTCCCATTTTCTGTCAATCTTTTCCATGTCATCTGAATCTGAAATTGACTCTAAATCCATCTCCTCCAACCAACTCGAACTCTTCTTTCCTGTGCCTGTTGTGCTTCCTGTATCCATTTGTGTCTCCTGAATCGTTGTCATCATCCCACTCCCCTCCACTTCACCTCCTTCTGAGGCACCCACATAGCCCGAGGCCCCCCCCAAAGTCTCTGAGTCCCCAGTTCCTCCACCCAGCCCCCCCCCCTCCTCCTGAAAACTCCCTCTTCTTATTTCTGAATCCATACTGCTCCCTATTTCATTCGTCTTCTGTTCCATCTTCTCCCTTCTTGCGTTCTCCGTCTCTCCACCCTCCATCACGTCCTCTCCTCCATCTTCTTCTCTTTCCTGCGGTGATACAACTGCTTCCTCGAAAAGTTCCTGACTCCCCTCATCAGCCAAAACCTCTCCACAGTCGCAGTCCTCTAGTCTCTTTCGACATCCACCACAAAAATAACTTTCCTTCGCTCCAACACATTCCCTTGCATAATGACCCTGTTTACCACATTTGAAACATTTAAACTCAGGGCAGTCCTTGACTATGTGCCCAGGCTGGATACACAGTCGACAAACCCTGACCTGCTTATCGTGTATTACACGGAAATACTCTCCTCCCTCCAGTGTCTCAAATGTTGTTGAATATGTCAACGATTGCACTATTTCAGTAAATTTTACTTTGCAGAATCTCGTCCCGTCCACGATCTCCGTACCTGGCCAAACTCTCCTCCTTATTTCTGAGACAGCAGTGACACCCCAGCTATTCAGCTTATCCAGAATCACTTTGTCTTCGATATATACTGGACGATTCATAAAAGATACAACTAGCTCATTGGCAATCATATCTCTCGCCATAATCCTTGTATCTTTAATCATTAAACCATCCATTAACCGATCCTTTCCTTTTCCATTTCGCATTGTAATTTCGTACTTTCTTTCTCCTTTCATTCTACATCCCACCACCTCCCCACACACCTCTTTAATCGCACGTAGTAATTCCATCGTTGTAACTTTATCTTCTCCCATCAACTCCACTGCCACCGTAAATTCTTTGCCATATTTCATTCCTCCTTCATCTCCATGTTTCTTCCGTTGAGCATTTTCTTTGTCCTTGTCCATTCCGTTAGTCATTGCCATGTTGTCCGTCATATTAAACAAAAAAAGAGGCCAAAAACTCTCCCCCAAGCAGCAAAACTGCAAAGGGGGAAAAAAAACGAACCAAACTTAAACTTTTTCAAATGCAAAAATCAAAATTATACTTCAAAAAACGTTGAAAATAACCAAAAAAGCTCTCAAGCAAACAAACACTCACTCACTCACGACTTAATTACCGACACCTGTCTCACTTTCCAAACAGGAAGTGCTCACTCAGGCTGGTATGGCCGTAAGCGAAAGGTAATCTCAAAAAGTGGAAGAAATTGCATATACTGTAGCCATAATTTGTAGCACAGATTGTTGGATGAAATACAAACTAACCTTGCGTACTTATTTCAAAGCGAGGGCACATATTTCAGCCTTGTGGGAAAAAACGGACAAAGAGTTGAAATTCCGCAAGGCAGTGACAAAAAGCTTACAGCACCTGGTATTCCCAGGCGGTCTCCCATCCAAGTACTAACCAGGCCCGACCCTGCTTAGCTTCCGAGATCGGACGAGATCAGGCGTACAAAAAAAGTTTTTTATTATAAAAAAGTTTCAATTACAATATTTTATAAAATGTACAATACACAAAAAACCCAGCCTAACATAGGCAGGTGAACAATTTACCCCTTATCAAATCAAAGAACTCAAATAACTAAAATACAACAAAAACTAATACAAACATAACATTAAATTCTAATCTCACAAAACAGGCATGTTGAAATCAACTCACCGAACAACTATAAAAACCAAAAGGAAATTAACATACCAATACATTTCAAAAATGATAAGTAATTCTTCCACCATCCACCCTTGAAATCAACCCACTCCCCTCCACAAAAGCTTCATCAAAACATTCCCTTCCATAACAATGAAACATATCTATGCGCTTCTTAAACAATACTACAAAAATATCCCATACCCTTACCCTCTTCCCCTCAAGAAAAAGCATAATTCCTCCTACAAACAATAGCATACCTCACAAAACTCAAAGCAACATTCAACAAAACAACATTAACACCCTCGCATTTACCAGCCGCGCCAAATAACACCAATTCATTCCACACATATTTTTTTTACATATATCACCCTTCCAGTTTCTATGTATCATTCCCTTTACCTTACAAAATAAATATTTTAACTCCACCCATGTGCTTGTTATACTTTCTTTTATCTTCTCGTACATATTCTTCACTGTTCCCCTACCCACCTCTACATCCCATTCATGGATGGTGTCAAAAATAGCTTCTTCAGGAAAAAAACCTGGAATTACCTCATATGTGTAATCTTTTATCTGTCTAAGACCTGCACTCATGAATACTTCACTATATAACACCTTTTCTTCGTACTTAATTTTCTCATTTAGAAAAACAGGATGATTCATAATTAGGTCAATATGCCCACACTCATAATACACATTAGGCAACAACTCTGCCCATGCATTTAGCACTTCTTTATAAAAATCTGGTACCTTTTCACACATTTTCCTTTTAAGAACCATCAACAAACCATTATCTTCACATCCACCACTCTCATCCAAATAGACTTTGAAAAAATGTTTCCAGACATAATCTAAGCTGTCATACAAATATTTCTTTACTGTTTTTATCCTAATAGCTTTTCTTTTAATGTCAAAATCTCCAAGTTTTAAACCTCCATCATCATAGTCTGCTATCAATGTTTTCTGCACAATTCTAACACCTTTACCATCCCATATAAAGTTAGACACCACATTACTAAATTCATTTATAACCCACTCTGGCATGTCTAGAACTCCCAAAATATACACAAGTTTAGATGATACCAAAGCATTTACAACAATTACTTTATCTTTTAACTTTAATATTCTATTTTTCCAGAAATTCAAAGTTAGCTTGATTTTATTGAGGATCCCCGTCCAAGTTATATCCCTTGCCTCTTTCTCCTTTACACCAATATTTACTCCGAGCACCTTCATAAAATCATTAGCTACCTTAAATGGAATCTCACACTTATTTGCATTGATATCCCCAAAAAACATAATTTCCGTCTTCTCTATATTAACTTCAGCCCCCGATGCCTTACAGTAGATATCTATGATTTTCATAATGCTTTCAATGCTACCTACATCCTTCACAGTAAAAGTAGTGTCATCAGCGTACTGATGTATAACACTGACACCACCACCTGGGATTCCAACACCCCTCACCTCTTTGTCTCCAAGTATTAAAACAGCTAAAGGTTCCGTAGAAACACTGTACAATAGAGCTGACAAAGGACAACCCTGCCTTACTTACCTCTCTATAGGGAAAGTATCTGTTAACAATCCGTTACATTTAACACAACTTTTTGCTCCACTATACAACAAGTTAATCCAAGATACAAATTTTGGCCCAAAACCAAACCTCTCCAAAGTCTGTAGCAGAAAACTATGTTCCACTTTATCAAAAGCTTTCTTAAAATCTAAACTTAAAACTATACCACCTTCATTTTTCATTTGCTTAACAACATCTCTAATTGTACAAATTACATCTGCAACATCTCTTCCAGGTATTCAGTAGGCTTGTGTTGATGTAATAATACGTCCAATCACCTTTTTCATCCTATTAGCTAAAACTTGAGTCAGTATTTTATAATCTGAATTTAGAAGACTAATAGGCCTATACTTTTCTAACTTTAACCTACTGCCTCTATTTTTAAATAAGATGGTTAACATACCAATTGACATAGACTCAGGGATTTCCTTATTCTCTTCCATATACTGAAAAACCTTCAATAAAATGGGTGCCAAAGTATCCACAAAAGCTTTATAGAATTCATTTGTTAAACCATACAAACCTGGACTTTTATTTCCTTGAGTGTTCTCAATTGCTTCCTTGATTTCTATAATTGAAATCTCTTCATCACACATCCTTCTATCTGCCTGAGATACTTTGGCACTGATTTTCTCCAACACTTTTGCAACACACACTTTGTCCACATCATTCTTTTTATAAAGATTTCTGTAAAAGGATTCAACTGAATCTACGATGTCCACAAAATCATTTACCTTTACACCTTTTTCATTTTCCAATTCTAAAATATAACTCTTAAATTGCTTTCGTTTTTCAAGGAAGTACATTTCTCTCCCTCCAAGGCGTACTGTGCCTTACTCCTAACAATAGCACCTAAACATTTCTTTTTTTCATAAAACCCTAGCTCTGCATGGATTTTCAAATAGTTCTCAACATCATAGTCTGGATCAGCATCGGCCTTTTCAAGTTCACGTAACATCCTATTTCTAAGCATTTTTGCTTTCACCTTATCTACACGGTTACGATTTTTAAAGTACCTAATACTCCTGTTTTTTGCTTTAACTTTCACTTCCTCCCACCATAAACACACATTCTCCTATCTGAAATGACATTACTGCATGATCACTGTATGCTGTAAAATTATATGACATCTTCTGAAACTGCTGTATCACATCTTCTTTTACTAAACATAAATCAATTCTGCTTTGTTTTAGTTCATTTAACACCACCTGCCTTCTCGAAAACACTCCATATATCTACAAGATTCTCATTTTTCACTAATTCCCATAAAGCATTTCTAGACAAATCATGTTTGAAACTATCACATCTCGAGACATCCATTCTAATACACTTCACGTTAAAATCTCCTACCAGTATACAATTTTCTGAACAGTGATCTTAGGTTATTAAACATATCTCTCCTTTCCGATTCAATATTCGAAGCATAAACATTAATTAGACGGAAAATGACATTTTGCACTTCAAACTCAATAACAATAAGTCTGCCCTGATTATCTGCATATACCTGCTTGACATTTTGAACCACTTTTTACCAAAATAGCTACTCCACATGTTTTTTCACTTCCGTGACTACAAAACATTAGCTCAGACCATTTGCTCTTAATCTCCAACATTTTGGAGTCTGTCCAATTAGTCTCTTGAAAACACCACGTCAGCTTTCACAGACACCAAAACCTGCTCCAATTTGTTCATATTTCTCAGACTGTTCCCATTTAGTGATGCAACTTTAATCATTGTTAATGTATGCAGAAATATAGTCAAAGACAAACATGTCATTTCAAAATAGACTTTTTCTTTTTACCAGATCCCATCACCTCCCAAGCTTTCGTCAATGATCTCTTATTTCTAGCAAACAGCTGAAAATCCTCACTCTCTATTTCTTCGTCCGACTCATGACTTGGACTTATGAGGGGAGCAACATTCAAGCCTTTTGTAAAATGCGCTTTAACCGTGCCGTCAACTCCAGTGGACCCAGCCCTCTCCTTGGTGTCATTTTCACACAGGCTTAAAGCTGGTTCAGGCACCTGAGAAGTACCTTGCACCATCTCTACCTGTGTGTCTAATTCACCAATCCTGTGCTGCTGCTCCACCTTGTCAGCAGCAGAGACCAAGACTGCGTCTCGAGTACTGCCAGAAGGAATTGCATACTCTCCAAGCACATCTATAGCTGTCTCTGGAATCACCTGCGACACACTTTCCATATCACTCTCTAATTCTCTCTCCATAGCCACACTCCCCTCATCTTCTTCAGTAATGAAATAAGAAATAAGACATCACTCCCCTTCTTACATTTATATCTGTCCTTAGGTCTGTCACACCTTCTACACATATCACCGATGTTCGAACATTCCCTGGCATAATGCCCTTGTTCACCACATTTATGACATATAAATTCTGGACATTCTTTAAGTGTGTGTCCCGGTTGAATACATAGTCTACATACCTTAACTTGGTTATCGTGGATCACTCGGAAATATTCAAATCCTTCGACAGTATTGGACTTTGTTGAGTAAGGCAATGATTGCACGCTGTCCGTAAACTTCACCTTACAAAATCTCGTCCCGTCCACAATGTCCGTTACTGGCCACATCCTCCTCTTGATTGGTGTTGTCGCGTTCACTTTCCATCCTTGTAATTTCTCATATATTTCATCATCCGTAATATATGCCGGCAAGTTCAAAAAGGACACCACAGGTTCATCGTTCCCCAGTTCTTTCGCCATGACTTGACAGCTCGTTATTTTTAAACAATGACAAGAAACTGTCATGTAACAATGACAAGCAACTTTCCTGTAAAACTGATGTCAAAATGTCAGATGAAAAAGCAAGAAATGACTTACAGAGGAGCAGCGTAGCACACACCATTGAGGCCCACAAACAAAGCTGTGGATAGTTTCCTTGAAGCCAGAACAAATACAAATGCCGAAATCCGGGATCGAACCAAGGACCTTTAGATCTTTAGTCTAAAGCTCTCCCAACTGAGCTATTTCAGCAATTCACTAATTTTAATTCTGTGGCACCCTTGACAATTCACATGCATGTGACTCACAATTTTGACACTCAAAATGTACATCATAGCCAATATGGGGTTCGAACCCATGACCTTGGCGTTATTAGCACCACACTCTAACCAACTCAGCTAACAGGCCATTTGCTATTTTGCTCAATTGTTGAAATGCACCGAGCCTCTACAAGTGCTGGCACGTAAACAAACAAGTCCACCAACAGCATCGCCTGACAAGACTGGACCCTCTAGGTTGCTTCTTGCGGAAATTCCAAACGGCTGGGGAATTAGCTTAAATGCTTTGCATGCGTGAGGTAGTGGGATCGATGCCTGCATTCCCCAAAAACATTTTTTTTTTGTTGAACCAAGAAAGCTCCAGTTCACACTTCATGCAGCCTTGTCTTACGACAACCTACTGTCATGTAACAATGACAAGTAACTTTCCTGTAACACTGATGTCAAAATGTCAGATGAAAAAGCAATAAATTACTTACTTTCAGAGGAGCAGCGTAGCACACACCATTGAGGCCCACAAACAAAGCTGTGGATAGTTTCCTTGAAGCCAGAGCATGAAGAAAGAACAAACACAAATGTCGAAACCGAACCAGGGACCTTTAGATCTTCAGTCTAACGCTCTCCCAACTGAGCTATTTCGTCAATTCACTAATTTTAATTCTGTGGCACCCTTGACAATTCACATGCATGTGACTCACAATTTTGACACTCAAAATGTACATCATAGCCAATATGGGGTTCGAACCCATGACCTTGGCGTTATTAGCACCACACTCTAACCAACTCAGCTAACCGGCCATTTGCTATTTAGCTCAATTTTTGAAATGCACCGAGCCTCTGCAAGTGCTGGCACGTAAACAAACAAGTCCACCAACAGCATAGCCTGACAAGACTGGACCCTCTAGGTTGCTTCTTGCGGAAATTCCAAACGGCTGGGGAATTAGCTCAAATGTTTTGCATGCGTGAGGTAGTGGGATCGATGCCTGCATTCTCCAAAAGCAAATTCTTTCATGTATCCAAGAAAACTCCAGTTCACACTTCATGCAGCCTTGTCTTACGACATCCTACTGTCATGTAACAATGACAAGTAACTTTCCTGTAACACTGATGTCAAAATGTCAGATGAAAAGCAAGAAATTACTTACTTTTAGAGGAGCAGCGTAGCACACACCATTGAGGCCCACAAACAAAGCTGTGGATAGTTTCCTTGAAGCCAGAGCATGAAGAAAGAACAAATACAAATGCCGAAACCCGGGATCGAACCAGGGACCTTCAGATCTTCAGTCTAACACTCTCCCAACTGAGCTATTTCGGCAATTCACTAATTTTAATTCTGTGGCACCCTTGACAATTCACATGCATGTGACTCACAATTTTGACACTCAAAATGTACATCATAGCCAGTACGGGGATCAAACCCATGACCTTGGCATTATTAGCACCACACTCTAACCAACTGAGCTAACCAGCCATTTGCTATTTTGCTCAATTGTGGCAATGCACCGAGCCTCTGCAAGTGCTGGCATGTAAACAAACAAGTCCACCAACAGCATAGCCTGACGAGACTAGACCCTCTAGGTTGCTTCTTGCGGAAATTCCAAACGGCTGGGGAATTAGCTCAAATGCTTTGCATGCGTGAGGTAGTGGGATCGATGCCTGCATTCTCCAAAAGCAAATTCTTTCAAGGATCCAAGAAAACTCCAGTTCACACTTCATGCAGCCTTGTCTTACGACAACCTACTGTCATGTAAACAATGACAATAAACTGTCATGTAACAATGACAAGAAACTCTCATGTAACACTGATGTCACAATGTCAGATGAAAAAGAAAGACATTACTTACTTTCAGAGGAGCAGCGTATCACACACTCTAACCAACTGAGCTAACCGGCCGCTGGCTACAGAGCACAATTGTTGAGATGCACCGAGCCTCAGCAAGTGCTGGAGCACAAACTAACAAGTCCACCAACAGCATAGCCTGACAACACTGGACACTCTTGGTTGCTCCTTGTGGCAATTCCAAACAGCTGGGGAATTTGATCAATTGGTATTGTGTTTGCTTAGCATGCTATAGGTAGTGGGATCGATGCCCGCATTCCCCAAAAACTTTTTTTGGGGTGGATCCAAGAAAGCCCCACTTCACACTTCATGCAGCCTTGTCTTACGACAACCTACTTTCATGTAACAATGACAAGCAACTTTCCTGTAACACTGATGTCAAAATGTCAGATGAAAAAGCAAGAAATTACTTACTTTCAGAGGAGCAGCGTAGCACACACCATTGAGGGCCACAAACAAAGCTGTGGATAGTTTCCTTGAAGCCAGAGCATGAAGAAAGAACAAATACAAATGTCGAAACCGAACCAGGGACTTTTTCAGCTATTTCAGCAAATCACTAATTTTAATTCTGTGGCACCCTTGACAATTCACATGCATGTGACACACAATTTTGACACTCAAAATGTACATCATAGCCAATATGGGGTTCGTACCCATGACCTTGGCGTTGTTAGCACCACACTCTAACCAACTCAGCTAACAGGCCATTTGCTATTTTGCTCAATTGTTGAAATGCACCGAGCCTCTGCAAGTGCTGGCACGTAAACAAACAAGTCCACCAACAGCATAGCCTGACAAGACTGGACCCTCTAGGTTGCTTCTTGCGGAAATTCCAAACGGCTGGGGAATTAGCTTAAATGCTTAGCATGCTATAGGTAGTGGGATCGATGCCCGCATTCCCCAAAAACATTTTTTTTTGTTGAACCAAGAAAGCTCCAGTTCACACTTCATGCAGCCTTGTGTTACGACAACCTACTGTCAT
This sequence comes from Oncorhynchus mykiss, assembly GCF_057628025.1. NCBI lineage: Eukaryota > Metazoa > Chordata > Actinopteri > Salmoniformes > Salmonidae > Oncorhynchus > Oncorhynchus mykiss. Next base: position 5,733,156 of record NC_143041.1, read on the forward strand.
GTAACAATGACAAGTAACTTTCCTGTAACACTGATGTCAAAATGTCAGATGAAAAAGCAAGAAATTACTTACTTTCAGAGGAGCAGCGTAGCACACACCATTGAGGCCCACAAACAAAGCTGTGGATAGTTTCCTTGAAGCCAGAGCATGAAGAAAGAACAAACACAAATGTCGAAACCGAACCAGGGACCTTTAGATCTTCAGTCTAACGCTCTCCCAACTGAGCTATTTCGGCAATTCATAAATTTTAATTCTGTGGCACCCTTGACAATTCACATGCATGTGACTCACAATTTTGACACTCAAAATGTACATCATAGCCAATATGGGGTTCGAACCCATGACCTTGGCATTATTAGCACCACACTCTAACCAACTCAGCTAACCGGCCATTTGCTATTTTGCTCAATTGTTGAAATGCACCGAGCCTCTGCAAGTGCTGGCACGTAAACAAACAAGTCCACCAACAGCATAGCCTGACAAGACTGGACCCTCTAGGTTGCTTCTTGCGGAAATTCCAAACGGCTGGGGAATTAGCTCAAATGCTTTGCATGCGTGAGGTAGTGGGATCGATGCCTGCATTCTCCAAAAGCAAATTCTTTCATGGATCCAAGAAAACTCCAGTTCACACTTCATGCAGCCTTGTCTTACGACATCCTACTGTCATGTAACAATGACAAGTAACTTTCCTGTAACACTGATGTCAAAATGTCAGATGAAAAGCAAGAAATTACTTACTTTTAGAGGAGCAGCGTAGCACACACCATTGAGGCCCACAAACAAAGCTGTGGATAGTTTCCTTGAAGCCAGAGCATGAAGAAAGAACAAATACAAATGCCGAAACCCGGGAACGAACCAGGGACCTTTAGATCTTCAGTCTAACGCTCTCCCAACTGAGCTATTTCGGCAATTCACTAATTTTAATTCTGTGGCACCCTTGACAATTCACATGCATGTGACTCACAATTTTGACACTCAAAATGTACATCATAGCCAGTACGGGGATCGAACCCATGACCTTGGCGTTATTAGCACCACACTCTAACCAACTGAGCTAACCGGCCATTTGCTATTTTGCTCAATTGTTGAAATGCACCGAGCCTCTGCAAGTGCTGGCACGTAAACAAACAAGTCCACCAACAGCATAGCCTGACAAGACTGGACCCTCTAGGTTGCTTCTTGCGGAAATTCCAAACGGCTGGGGAATTAGCTCAAATGCTTTGCATGCGTGAGGTAGTGGGATCGATGCCTGCATTCTCCAAAAGCAAATTCTTTCATGGATCCAAGAAAACTCCAGTTCACACTTCATGCAGCCTTGTCTTACGACAACCTACTGTCATGTAAACAATGACAAGAAACTGTCATGTAACAATGACAAGAAACTCTCATGTAACACTGATGTCACAATGTCAGATGAAAAAGAAAGACATTACTTACTTTCAGAGGAGCAGCGTATCACACACTCTAACCAACTGAGCTAACCGGCCGCTGGCTACAGAGCACAATTGTTGAGATGCACCGAGCCTCTGCAAGTGCTGGAGCACAAACTAACAAGTCCACCAACAGCATAGCCTGACAAGACTGGACACTCTTGGTTGCTCCTTGTGGCAATTCCAAACAGCTGGGGAATTTGATCAATTGGTATTCTGTTTGCTTAGCATGCTATAGGTAGTGGGATCGATGCCCGCATTCCCCAAAAACATTTTTTTTGGTGGATCCAAGAAAGCTCCAGTTCACACTTCATGCAGCCTTGTCTTACGACAACCTACTTCCATGTAACAATGACAAGCAACTTTCCTGTAACACTGATGTCAAAATGTCAGATGAAAAAGCAAGAAATTACTTACTTTCAGAGGAGCAGCGTAGCACACACCATTGAGGGCCACAAACAAAGCTGTGGATAGTTTCCTTGAAGCCAGAGCATGAAGAAAGAACAAATACAAATGTTAAAACCGAACCAGGGACTTTTAGATCTTCAGTCTAACGCTCTCCCAACTGAGCTATTTCAGCAATTCACTAATTTTAATTCTGTGGCACCCTTGACAATTCACATGCATGTGACTCACAATTTTGACACTCAAAATGGACATCATAGCCAATATGGGGTTTGAACCCATGACCGTGGCATTGTTAGCACCACACTCTAACCAACTCAGCTAACAGACCATTTGCTATTTTGCTCAATTGTTGAAATGCACCGAGCCTCTGCAAGTGCTGGCACGTAAACAAACAAGTCCACCAACAGCATAGCCTGACAAGACTGGACCCTCTAGGTTGCTTCTTGCGGAAATTCCAAACGGCTGGGGAATTAGCTTAAATGCTTAGCATGCTATAGGTAGTGGGATCGATGCCCGCATTCCCCAAAAACATTTTTTTTTGTTGAACCAAGAAAGCTCCAGTTCACACTTCACGCAGCCTTGTCTTATGACAACCTACTGTCATGTAACAATGACAAGTAACTTTCCTGTAACACTGATGTCAAAATGTCAGATGAAAAAGCAAGAAATTACTTACTTTCAGAGGAGCAGCGTAGCACACACCATTGAGGCCCACAAACAAAGCTGTGGATAGTTTCCTTGAAGCCAGAGCATGAAGAAAGAACAAACACAAATGTCGAAACCGAACCAGGGACCTTTAGATCTTCAGTCCAACGCTCTCCCAACTGAGCTATTTCGGCAATTCACTAATTTTAATTCTGTGGCACCCTTGACAATTCACATGCATGTGACTCACAATTTTGACACTCAAAATGTACATCATAGCCAATATGGGGTTCGAACCCATGACCTTGGCGTTATTAGCACCACACTCTAACCAACTCAGCTAACCGGCCATTTGCTATTCTGCTCAATTGTTGAAATGCACCGAGCCTCTGCAAGTGCTGGCACGTAAACAAACAAGTCCACCAACAGCATAGCCTGACAAGACTGGACCCTCTAGGTTGCTTCTTGCGGAAATTCCAAACGGCTGGGGAATTAGCTCAAATGCTTTGCATGCGTGAGGTAGTGGGATCGATGCCTGCATTCTCCAAAAGCAAATTCTTTCATGGATCCAAGAAAACTCCAGTTCACACTTCATGCAGCCTTGTCTTACGACATCCTACTGTCATGTAACAATGACAAGTAACTTTCCTGTAACACTGATGTCAAAATGTCAGATGAAAAAGCAAGAAATTACTTACTTTCAGAGGAGCAGCGTAGCACACACCATTGAGGCCCACAAACAAAGCTGTGGATAGTTTCCTTGAAGCCAGAGCATGAAGAAAGAACAAACACATATGTCGAAACCGAACCAGGGACCTTTAGATCTTCAGTCCAACGCTCTCCCAACTGAGCTATTTCGGCAATTCACTAATTTTAATTCTGTGGCACCCTTGACAATTCACATGCATGTGACTCACAATTTTGACACTCAAAATGTACATCATAGCCAATATGGGGTTCGAACCCATGACCTTGGCGTTATTAGCACCACACTCTAACCAACTCAGCTAACCGGCCATTTGCTATTCTGCTCAATTGTTGAAATGCACCGAGCCTCTGCAAGTGCTGGCATGTAAACAAACAAGTCCACCAACAGCATAGCCTGACAAGACTGGACCCTCTAGGTTGCTTCTTGCGGAAATTCCAAACGGCTGGGGAATTAGCTTAAATGCTTAGCATGCTATAGGTAGTGGGATCGATGCCCGCATTCCCCAAAAACATTTTTTTTTGTTGAACCAAGAAAGCTCCAGTTCACACTTCATGCAGCCTTGTGTTACGACAACCTACTGTCATGTAACAATGACAAGTAACTTTCCTGTAACACTGATGTCAAAATGTCAGATGAAAAAGCAAGAAATTACTTACTTTCAGAGGAGCAGCGTAGCACACACCATTGAGGCCCACAAACAAAGCTGTGGATAGTTTCCTTGAAGCCAGAGCATGAAGAAAGAACAAACACAAATGTCGAAACCGAACCAGGGACCTTTAGATCTTCAGTCCAACGCTCTCCCAACTGAGCTATTTCGGCAATTCACTAATTTTAATTCTGTGGCACCCTTGACAATTCACATGCATGTGACTCACAATTTTGACACTCAAAATGTACATCATAGCCAATATGGGGTTCGAACCCATGACCTTGGCGTTATTAGCACCACACTCTAACCAACTCAGCTAACCGGCCATTTGCTATTCTGCTCAATTGTTGAAATGCACCGAGCCTCTGCAAGTGCTGGCACGTAAACAAACAAGTCCACCAACAGCATAGCCTGACAAGACTGGACCCTCTAGGTTGCTTCTTGCGGAAATTCCAAACGGCTGGGGAATTAGCTCAAATGCTTTGCATGCGTGAGGTAGTGGGATCGATGCCTGCATTCTCCAAAAGCAAATTCTTTCATGGATCCAAGAAAACTCCAGTTCACACTTCATGCAGCCTTGTCTTACGACATCCTACTGTCATGTAACAATGACAAGTAACTTTCCTGTAACACTGATGTCAAAATGTCAGATGAAAAAGCAAGAAATTACTTACTTTCAGAGGAGCAGCGTAGCACACACCATTGAGGCCCACAAACAAAGCTGTGGATAGTTTCCTTGAAGCCAGAGCATGAAGAAAGAACAAACACAAATGTCGAAACCGAAACAGGGACCTTTAGATCTTCAGTCTAACGCTGTCCCAACTGAGCTATTTCGGCAACTCACTAATTTTAATTCTGTGGCACCCTTGACAATTCACATGCATGTGACTCACAATTTTGACACTCAAAATGTACATCATAGCCAATATGGGGTTCGAACCCATGACCTTGGCGTTATTAGCACCACACTCTAACCAACTCAGCTAACCGGCCATTTGCTATTTTGCTCAATTGTTGAAATGCACCGAGCCTCTGCAAGTGCTGGCACGTAAACAAACAAGTCCACCAACAGCATAGCCTGACGAGACTAGACCCTCTAGGTTGCTTCTTGCGGAAATTCCAAACGGCTGGGGAATTAGCTCAAATGCTTTGCATGCGTGAGGTAGTGGGATCGATGCCTGCATTCTCCAAAAGCAAATTCTTTCATGGATCCAAGAAAACTCCAGTTCACACTTCATGCAGCCTTGTCTTACGACATCCTACTGTCATGTAACAATGACAAGTAACTTTCCTGTAACACTGATGTAAAAATGTCAGATGAAAAGCAAGAAATTACTTACTTTTAGAGGAGCAGCGTAGCACACACCATTGAGGCCCACAAACAAAGCTGTGGATAGTTTCCTTGAAGCCAGAGCATGAAGAAAGAACAAATACAAATGCCGAAACCCGGGATCGAACCATGGACCTTTAGATCTTCAGTCTAACGCTTTCCCAACTGAGCTATTTCGGCAATCCACTAATTTTAATTCTGTGCCACCCTTGACAATTCACATGCATGTGACTCACAATTTTGACACTCAAAATGTACATCGTAGCCAGTACGGGGATCGAACCCATGACCTTGGCGTTATTAGCACCACACTCTAACCAACTGAGCTAACCGGCCATTTGCTATTTTGCTCAATTGTTGCAATGCACCAAGCCTCTGCAAGTGCTGGCACGTAAATAAACAAGTCCACCAACAGCATAGCCTGACGAGACTGGACCCTCTAGGTTGCTTCTTGCGGAAATTCCAAACGGCTGGGGAATTAGCTCCAATGCTTTGCATGCGTGAGGTAGTGGGATCGATGCCTGCATTCTCCAAAAGCAAATTCTTTCATGGATCCAAGAAAACTCCAGTTCACACTTCATGCAGCCTTGTCTTACGACAACCTACTGTCATGTAAACAATGACAAGAAACTGTCATGTAACAATGACAAGAAACTCTCATGTAAAACTGATGTCACAATGTCAGATGAAAAAGAAAGACATTACTTACTTTCAGAGGAGCAGCGTATCACACACTCTAACCAACTGAGCTAACCGGCCGCTGGCTACAGAGCACAATTGTTGAGATGCACCGAGCCTCTGCAAGTGCTGGAGCACAAACTAACAAGTCCACCAACAGCATAGCCTGACAAGACTGGACACTCTTTGTTGCTCCTTGTGGCAATTCCAAACAGCTGGGGAATTTGATCAATTGGTATTGTGTTTGCTTAGCATGCTATAGGTAGTGGGATCGATTCCCGCATTCCCCAAAAACATTTTTTTTTGTTGAACCAAGAAAGCTCCAGTTCACACTTCATGCAGCCTTGTCTTACGACAACCTACTGTCATGTAACAATGACAAGTAACTTTCCTGTAACACTGATGTCAAAATGTCAGATGAAAAAGCAAGAAATTACTTACTTTCAGAGGAGCAGCGTAGCACACACCATTGAGGCCCACAAACAAAGCTGTGGATAGTTTCCTTGAAGCCAGAGCATGAAGAAAGAACAACCACAAATGTCGAAACCGAACCAGGGACCTTCAGATCTTCAGTCTAACGCTCTCCCAACTGAGCTATTTCGGCAATTCACTAATTTTAATTCTGTGGCACCCTTGACAATTCACATGCATGTGACTCACAATTTTGACACTCAAAATGTAGATCATAGCCAATATGGGGATCGAACCCATGACCTTGGCGTTATTAGCACCACACTCTAACCAACTGAGCTAACCGGCCATTTGCTATTTTGCTCAATTGTTGAAATGTACCGAGCCTCTGCAAATGCTGGCACGTAAACAAACAAGTCCACCAACAGCATAGCCTGACAAGACTGGACCCTCTAGGTTGCTTCTTGCGGAAATTCCAAAAGGCCGGGGAATTAGCTCAAATGCTTTGCATGCGTGAGGTAGTGGGATCGATGCCTGCATTCTCCAAAAGCAAATTCTTTCATGGATAAAAGAAAAGTCCAGTTCACACTTAATTTCAGCCTTGTCTTACGACAACCTACTGTCATGTAAACAATGACAAGAAAATTTCCTGTAACACTGATGTCAAAATGTCAGATGAAAAAGCAATAAATTACTTACTTTCAGAGGAGCAGCGTAGCACACACCATTGAGGCCCACAAACAAAGCTGTGGATAGTTTCCTTGAAGCCAGAGCATGAAGAAAGAACAAATACAAATGCCAGGATCGAACCAGGGACCTTTAGATCTTCAGTCTAACGCTCTCCCAACTGAGCTATTTCGACAATACACTAATTTTAATTCTGTGGCACCCTTGACAATTCACATGCATGTGACTCACAATTTTGACACTCAAAATGTACATCATAGCCAGTACGTGGATCGAACCCATTACCTTGGCGTTATTAGCACCACACTCTAACCAACTGAGCTAACCAGCCATTTGCTATTTTGCTCAATTGTGGCAATGCACCGAGCCTCTGCAAGTGCTGGCACGTAAACAAACAAGTCCACCAACAGCATAGCCTGACGAGACTTGACCCTCTAGGTTGCTTCTTGCGGAAATTCCAAACGGCTGGGGAATTAGCTCAAATGCTTTACATGCGTGAGGTAGTGGGATCGATGCCTGCATTCTCCAAAAGCAAATTCTTTCATGGATCCAAGAAAACTCAAGTTCACACTTCATGCAGCCTTGTCTTACGACAACCTACTGTCATGTAAACAATGACAAGAAACTGTCATGTAACAATGACAAGAAACTCTCATGTAACACTGATGTCAAAATGTCAGATGAAAAAGCAAGAAATTACTTACTTTCAGAGGAGCAGCGTATCACACACTCTAACCAACTGAGCTAACCGGCCGCTGGCTACAGAGCACAATTGTTGAGATGCACCGAGCCTCTGCAAGTGCTGGAGCACAAACTAACAAGTCCACCAACAGCATAGCCTGACAAGACTGGACACTCTTGGTTGCTCCTTGTGGCAATTCCAAACAGCTGGGGAATTTGATCAATTGGTATTGTGTTTGCTTAGCATGCTATAGGTAGTGGGATCGATTCCCGCAATCCCCAAAAACATATTTTTTTGTGCATCCAAGAAAGCCCCACTTCACACTTCATGCAGCCTTGTCTTACGACAACCTACTGTCATGTAACAATGACAAGCAACTTTCCTGTAACACTGATGTCAAAATGTCAGATGAAAAAGCAAGAAATTACTTACTTTCAGAGGAGCAGCGTAGCACACACCATTGAAGCCCACAAACAAAGCTGTGGATAGTTTCCTTGAAGCCAGAGCATGAAGAAAGAACAAATACAAATGCCGAACCAGGGACCTTTAGATCTTCAGTCTAACGCTCTCCCAACTGAGCTATTTCGGCAATTCACTAATTTTAATTCTGTGGCACCCTTGACAATTCACATGCATGTGACTCACAATTTTGACACTCAAATAGTACATCATAGCCAATATGGGGATCTAACCCATGACCTTGGCGTTATTAGCACCACACTCTAACCAACTCAGCTAACCGGCCATTTGCTATTTTGCTCAATTGTTGAAATGCACCGAGCCTCTGCAAGTGCTGGCACGTAAACAAACAAGTCCACCAACAGCATAGCCTGACAAGACTGGACCCTCTAGGTTGCTTCTTGCGGAAATTCCAAACGGCTGGGGAATTAGCTCAAATGCTTTGCATGCGTGAGGTAGTGGGATCGATGCCTGCATTCTCCAAAAGCAAATTCTTTCATGGATCCAAGAAAACTCCAGTTCACACTTCATGCAGCCTTGTCTTACGACAACCTACTGTCATGTAAACAATGACAAGAAACTTTCCTGTAACACTGATGTCAAAATGTCAGATGAAAAAGCAAGAAATTACTTACTTTCAGAGGAGCAGCGTAGCACACACCATTGAGGCCCACAAACAAAGCTGTGGATAGTTTCCTTGAAGCCAGAGCATGAAGTAAGAACAAATACATATGCCGAAACCCGGGATCGAACCATGGACCTTTAGATCTTCAGTCTAACGCTCTCCCAACTGAGCTATTTCGGCAATTCACTAATTTTAATTCTGTGGCACCCTTGACAATTCACATGCATGTGACTCACAATTTTGACACTCAAAATGTACATCATAACCAGTACGGGGATCGAACCCATGACCTTGGCATTATTAGCACCACACTCTAACCAACTGAGCTAACCAGCCATTTGCTATTTTGCTCAATTGTGGCAATGCACCGAGCCTCTGCAAGTGCTGGCACGTAAACAAACAAGTCCAACAACAGCATAGCCTGACGAGACTGGACCCTCTAGGTTGCTTCTTGCGGAAATTCCAAACGGCTGGGGAATTAGCTCAAATGCTTTGCATGCGTGAGGTAGTGGGATCGATGCCTGCATTCTCCAAAAGCAAATTCTTTCATGGATCCAAGAAAACTCCAGTTCACACTTCATGCAGCCTTGTCTTACGACAACCTACTGTCATGTAAACAATGACAAGAAACTTTCCTGTAACACTGATGTCAAAATGTCAGATGAAAAAGCAAGAAATTACTTACTTTCAGAGGAGCAGCGTAGCACACACCATTGAGGCCCACAAACAAAGCTGTGGATAGTTTCCTTGAAGCCAGAGCATGAAGAAAGAACAAATACAAATGCCGAAACCCGGGATCGAACCAGGGACCTTTAGATCTTCAGTCTAACGCTCTCCCAACTGAGCTATTTCTGCAATTCACTAATTTTAATTCTGTGGCACCCATGACAATTCACATGCATGTGACTCACAATTTTGACACTCAAAATGTACATCATAGCCAGTACGGGGATCGAACCCATGACCTTGGCGTTATTAGCACCACACTCTAACCAACTGAGCTAACCAGCCATTTGCTATTTTGCTCAATTGTGGCAATGCACCGAGCCTCTGCAAGTGCTGGCACGTAAACAAACAAGTCCACCAACAGCATAGCCTGACGAGACTGGACCCTCTAGGTTGCTTCTTGCGGAAATTGCAAACGGCTGGGGAATTAGCTCAAATGCTTTGCATGCGTGAGGTAGTGGGATCGATGCCTGCATTCTCCAAAAGCAAATTCTTTCATGGATCCAAGAAAACTCAAGTTCACACTTCATGCAGCCTTGTCTTACGACAACCTACTGTCATGTAAACAATGACAAGAAACTGTCATGTAACAATGACAAGAAACTCTCATGTAACACTGATGTCAAAATGTCAGATGAAAAAGCAAGAAATTACTTACTTTCAGAGGAGCAGCGTATCACACACTCTAACCAACTGAGCTAACCGGCCGCTGGCTACAGAGCACAATTGTTGAGATGCACCGAGCCTCTGCAAGTGCTGGAGCACAAACTAACAAGTCCACCAACAGCATAGCCTGACAAGACTGGACACTCTTGGTTGCTCCTTGTGGCAATTCCAAACAGCTGGGGAATTTGATCAATTGGTATTGTGTTTGCTTAGCATGCTATAGGTAGTGGGATCGATTCCCGCAATCCCCAAAAACATATTTTTTTGTGCATCCAAGAAAGCCCCACTTCACACTTCATGCAGCCTTGTCTTACGACAACCTACTGTCATGTAACAATGACAAGCAACTTTCCTGTAACACTGATGTCAAAATGTCAGATGAAAAAGCAAGAAATTACTTACTTTCAGAGGAGCAGCGTAGCACACACCATTGAAGCCCACAAACAAAGCTGTGGATAGTTTCCTTGAAGCCAGAGCATGAAGAAAGAACAAATACAAATGCCGAACCAGGGACCTTTAGATCTTCAGTCTAACGCTCTCCCAACTGAGCTATTTCGGCAATTCACTAATTTTAATTCTGTGGCACCCTTGACAATTCACATGCATGTGACTCACAATTTTGACACTCAAATAGTACATCATAGCCAATATGGGGATCTAACCCATGACCTTGGCGTTATTAGCACCACACTCTAACCAACTCAGCTAACCGGCCATTTGCTATTTTGCTCAATTGTTGAAATGCACCGAGCCTCTGCAAGTGCTGGCACGTAAACAAACAAGTCCACCAACAGCATAGCCTGACAAGACTGGACCCTCTAGGTTGCTTCTTGCGGAAATTCCAAACGGCTGGGGAATTAGCTCAAATGCTTTGCATGCGTGAGGTAGTGGGATCGATGCCTGCATTCTCCAAAAGCAAATTCTTTCATGGATCCAAGAAAACTCCAGTTCACACTTCATGCAGCCTTGTCTTACGACAACCTACTGTCATGTAAACAATGACAAGAAACTTTCCTGTAACACTGATGTCAAAATGTCAGATGAAAAAGCAAGAAATTACTTACTTTCAGAGGAGCAGCGTAGCACACACCATTGAGGCCCACAAACAAAGCTGTGGATAGTTTCCTTGAAGCCAGAGCATGAAGTAAGAACAAATACATATGCCGAAACCCGGGATCGAACCATGGACCTTTAGATCTTCAGTCTAACGCTCTCCCAACTGAGCTATTTCGGCAATTCACTAATTTTAATTCTGTGGCACCCTTGACAATTCACATGCATGTGACTCACAATTTTGACACTCAAAATGTACATCATAACCAGTACGGGGATCGAACCCATGACCTTGGCATTATTAGCACCACACTCTAACCAACTGAGCTAACCAGCCATTTGCTATTTTGCTCAATTGTGGCAATGCACCGAGCCTCTGCAAGTGCTGGCACGTAAACAAACAAGTCCAACAACAGCATAGCCTGACGAGACTGGACCCTCTAGGTTGCTTCTTGCGGAAATTCCAAACGGCTGGGGAATTAGCTCAAATGCTTTGCATGCGTGAGGTAGTGGGATCGATGCCTGCATTCTCCAAAAGCAAATTCTTTCATGGATCCAAGAAAACTCCAGTTCACACTTCATGCAGCCTTGTCTTACGACAACCTACTGTCATGTAAACAATGACAAGAAACTTTCCTGTAACACTGATGTCAAAATGTCAGATGAAAAAGCAAGAAATTACTTACTTTCAGAGGAGCAGCGTAGCACACACCATTGAGGCCCACAAACAAAGCTGTGGATAGTTTCCTTGAAGCCAGAGCATGAAGAAAGAACAAATACAAATGCCGAAACCCGGGATCGAACCAGGGACCTTTAGATCTTCAGTCTAACGCTCTCCCAACTGAGCTATTTCTGCAATTCACTAATTTTAATTCTGTGGCACCCATGACAATTCACATGCATGTGACTCACAATTTTGACACTCAAAATGTACATCATAGCCAGTACGGGGATCGAACCCATGACCTTGGCGTTATTAGCACCACACTCTAACCAACTGAGCTAACCAGCCATTTGCTATTTTGCTCAATTGTGGCAATGCACCGAGCCTCTGCAAGTGCTGGCACGTAAACAAACAAGTCCACCAACAGCATAGCCTGACGAGACTGGACCCTCTAGGTTGCTTCTTGCGGAAATTGCAAACGGCTGGGGAATTAGCTCAAATGCTTTGCATGCGTGAGGTAGTGGGATCGATGCCTGCATTCTCCAAAAGCAAATTCTTTCATGGATCCAAGAAAACTCCAGTTCACACTTCATGCAGCCTTGTCTTACGACAACCTACTGTCATGTAAACAATGACAAGAAACTGTCATGTAACAATGACAAGAAACTCTCATGTAACACTGATGTCACAATGTCAGATGAAAAAGAAAGACATTACTTACTTTCAGAGGAGCAGCGTATCACACACTCTAACCAACTGAGCTAACCGGCCGCTGGCTACAGACCACAATTGTTGAGATGCACCGAGCCTCTGCAAGTGCTGGAGCACAAACTAACAAGTCCACCAACAGCATAGCCTGACAAGACTGGACACTCTTGGTTGCTCCTTGTGGCAATTACAAACAGCTGGGGAATTTGATCAATTGGTATTGTGTTTGCTTAGCATGCTATAGGTAGTGGGATCGATTCCCGCAATCCCCAAAAAACATTTTTTGTTGTGGATCCAAGAAAGCCCCACTTCACACTTCATGCAGCCTTGTCTTACGACAACCTACTGTCATGTAACAATGACAAGCAACTTTCCTGTAACACTGATGTCAAAATGTCAGATGAAAAAGCAAGAAATTACTTACTTTCAGAGGAGCAGCGTAGCACACACCATTGAGGCCCACAAACAAAGCTGTGGATAGTTTCCTTGAAGCCAGAGCATGAAGAAAGAAAAAATACAAATGCCGAAACAGGGACCTTTAGATCTTCAGTCTAACGCTCTCCCAACTGAGCTATTTCGGCATTTCACTAATTTTAATTCTGTGGCACCCTTGACAATTCACATGCATGTGACTCACAATTTTGACACTCAGAATGTACATCATAGCCAGTACAGGGATCGAACCCATGACCTTGGCGTTATTAGCACCACACTCTAACCAACTGAGCTAACCGGCCATTTGCTATTTTGCTCAATTGTTGAAATGCACCGAGCCTCTGCAGGTGCTGGCACGTAAACAAACAAGTCCACCAACAGCATAGCCTGACAAGACTGGACCCTCTAGGTTGCTTCTTGTGGAAATTCCAAACGGCTGGGGAATTAGCTCAAATGCTTTGCATGCGTGAGGTAGTGGGATCGATGCCTGCATTCTCCAAAAGCAAATTCTTTCATGGATCCAAGAAAACTCCAGTTCACACTTCATGCAGCCTTGTCTTACGACAACCTACTGTCATGTAAACAATGACAAGAAACTGTCATGTAACAATGACAAGAAACTCTCATGTAACACTGATGTCACAATGTCAGATGAAAAAGAAAGACATTACTTACTTTCAGAGGAGCAGCGTATCACACACTCTAACCAACTGAGCTAACCGGCCGCTGGCTACAGAGCACAATTGTTGAGATGCACCGAGCCTCTGCAAGTGCTGGAGCACAAACTAACAAGTCCACCAACAGCATAGCCTGACAAGACTGGACACTCTTGGTTGCTCCTTGTGGCAATTCCAAACAGCTGGGGAATTTGATCAATTGGTATTGTGTTTGCTTAGCATGCTATAGTTAGTGGGATCGATTCCCGCAATCCCCAAAAACAATTTTTGTTGTGGATCCAAGAAAGCTCCAGTTCACACTTCATGCAGCCTTGTCTTACGACAACCTACTGTCATGTAACAATGACAAGAAACTCTCATGTAACACTGATGTCACAATGTCAGATGAAAAAGAAAGACATTACTTACTTTCAGAGGAGCAGCGTATCACACACTCTAACCAACTGAGCTAACCGGCCGCTGGCTACAGAGCACAATTGTTGAGATGCACCGAGCCTCTGTAAGTGCTGGAGCACAAACTAACAAGTCCACCAACAGCATAGCCTGACAAGACTGGACACTCTTGGTTGCTCCTTGTGGCAATTCCAAACAGCTGGGGAATTTGATCAATTGGTATTGTGTTTGCTTAGCATGCTATAGTTAGTGGGATCGATTCCCGCAATCCCCAAAAACAATTTTTGTTGTGGATCCAAGAAAGCTCCAGTTCACACTTCATGCAGCCTTGTCTTACGACAACCTACTGTCATGTAACAATGACAAGCAACTTTCCTGTAACACTGATGTCAAAATGTCAGATGAAAAAGCAAGAAATCACCTACTTTCAGAGGAGCACACACCATTGAGGCCCACAAACAAAGCTGTGGATAGTTTCCTTGAAGCCAGAGCATGAAGATAGAACAAATACAAATGCCGAAACCAGGGATCGAACCAGGGACCTTTAGATCTTCAGTCTAACGCTCTCCCAACTGAGCTATTTCGGCAATTCACTAATTTTAATTCTGTGGCACCCTTGACAATTCACATGCATGTGACTCACAATTTTGACACTCAAAATGTACATCATAGCCAGTACGGGGATCGAACCCATGACCTTGGCGTTATTAGCACCACACTCTAACCAACTGAGCTAACCGGCCATTTGCTATTTTGCTCAATTGTTGAAATGCACCGAGCCTCTGCAAGTGCTGGCACGTAAACAAACAAGTCCACCAACAGCATAGCCTGACAAGACTGGACCCTCTAGGTTGCTTCTTGCGGAAATTCCAAACGGCTGGGGAATTAGCTCAAATGCTTTGCATGCGTGAGGTAGTGGGATCGATGCCTGCATTCTCCAAAAGCAAATTCTTTCATGGATCCAAGAAAACTCCAGTTCACACTTCATGCAGCCTTGTCGTACGACAACCTACTGTCATGTAAACAATGACAAGAAACTTTCCTGTAACACTGATGACAAAATGTCAGATGAAAAAGCAAGAAATGACTTACTTTCAGAGGAGCAGAGTAGCACACACCATTGAGGCCCACAAACAAAGCTGTTTCCTTGAAGCCAGAGCATGAAGAAAGAACAAATACAAATGCCGAAACCCAGGATCGAACCAGGGACCTTATAATCTTCAGTCTAACGCTCTCCCAACTGAGCTATTTCGGCAATTCACTAACTTTAATTCTGTGGCACCCTTGACAATTCACATGCATGTGACTCACAATTTTGACACTCAAAATGTACATCATAGCCAGTACGGGGATCGAACCCATGACCTTGGCGTTATTAGCACCGCACTCTAACCAACTGAGCTAACCAGCCATTTGCCATTTTGCTCAATTGTGGCAATGCACCGAGCCTCTGCAAGTGCTGGCACGTAAACAAACAAGTCCACCAACAGCATAGCCTGACAAGACTGGACCCTCTAGGTTGCTTCTTGCGGAAATTCCAAACGGCTGGGGAATTAGCTCAAATGCTTTGCATGCGTGAGGTAGTGGGATCGATGCCTGCATTCTCCAAAAGCAAATTCTTTCATGGATCCAAGAAAACTCCAGTTCACACTTCATGCAGCCTTGTCGTACGACAACCTACTGTCATGTAAACAATGACAAGAAACTTTCCTGTAACACTGATGTCAAAATGTCAGATGAAAAAGCAAGAAATTACTTACTTTCAGAGGAGCAGAGTAGCACACACCATTGAGGCCCACAAACAAAGCTGTTTCCTTGAAGCCAGAGCATGAAGAAAGAACAAATACAAATGCCGAAACCCGGGATCGAACCAGGGACCTTATAATCTTCAGTCTAACGCTCTCCCAACTGAGCTATTTCGGCAATTCACTAATTTTAATTCTGTGGCACCCTTGACAATTCACATGCATGTGACTCACAATTTTGACACTCAAAATGTACATCATAGCCAGTACGGGGATCGAACCCATGACCTTGGCGTTATTAGCACCGCACTCTAACCAACTGAGCTAACCAGCCATTTGCCATTTTGCTCAATTGTGGCAATGCACCGAGCCTCTGCAAGTGCTGGCACGTAAACAAACAAGTCCACCAACAGCATAGCCTGACGAGACTGGACCCTCTAGGTTGCTTCTTGCGGAAATTCCAAACGTCTGGGGAATTAGGTCAAATGCTTTGCATGCGTGAGGTAGTGGGATCGATGCCTGCATTCTCCAAAAGCAAATTCTTTCATGGATCCAAGAAAACTCCAGTTCACACTTCATGCAGCCTTGTCTTACGACAACCTACTGTCATGTAAACAATGACAAGAAACTGTCATGTAACAATGACAAGAAACTCTCATGTAACACTGATGTCACAATGTCAGATGAAAAAGAAAGACATTACTTACTTTCAGAGGAGCAGCGTATCACACACTCTAACCAACTGAGCTAACCGGCCGCTGGCTACAGAGCACAATTGTTGAGATGCACCGAGCCTCTGCAAGTGCTGGAGCACAAACTAACAAGTCCACCAACAGCATAGCCTGACAAGACTGGACACTCTTGGTTGCTCCTTGTGGCAATTCCAAACAGCTGGGGAATTTGATCAATTGGTATTGTGTTTGCTTAGCATGCTATAGTTAGTGGGATCGATTCCCGCAATCCCCAAAAACAATTTTTGTTGTGGATCCAAGAAAGCTCCAGTTCACACTTCATGCAGCCTTGTCTTACGACAACCTACTGTCATGTAACAATGACAAGCAACTTTCCTGTAACACTGATGTCAAAATGTCAGATGAAAAAGCAAGAAATCACTTACTTTCAGAGGAGCAGCGTAGCACACACCATTGAGGCCCACAAACAAAGCTGTGGATAGTTTCCTTGAAGCCAGAGCATGAAGATAGAACAAATACAAATGCCGAAACCAGGGATCGAACCAGGGACCTTTAGATCTTCAGTCTAACGCTCTCCCAACTGAGCTATTTCGGCATTTCACTAATTTTAATTCTGTGGCACCCTTGACAATTCACATGCATGTGACTCACAATTTTGACACTCAGAATGTACATCATAGCCAGTACGGGGATCGAACCCATGACCTTGGCGTTATTAGCACCACACTCTAACCAACTGAGCTAACCGGCCATTTGCTATTTTGCTCAATTGTTGAAATGCACCGAGCCTCTGCAGGTGCTGGCACGTAAACAAACAAGTCCACCAACAGCATAGCCTGACAAGACTGGACCCTCTAGGTTGCTTCTTGTGGAAATTCCAAACGGCTGGGGAATTAGCTCAAATGCTTTGCATGCGTGAGGTAGTGGGATCGATGCCTGCATTCTCCAAAAGCAAATTCTTTCATGGATCCAAGAAAACTCCAGTTCACACTTCATGCAGCCTTGTCTTACGACAACCTACTGTCATGTAAACAATGACAAGAAACTGTCATGTAACAATGACAAGAAACTCTCAAGTAACACTGATGTCACAATGTCAGATGAAAAAGAAAGACATTACTTACTTTCAGAGGAGCAGCGTATCACACACTCTAACCAACTGAGCTAACCGGCCGCTGGCTACAGAGCACAATTGTTGAGATGCACCGAGCCTCTGCAAGTGCTGGAGCACAAACTAACAAGTCCACCAACAGCATAGCCTGACAAGACTGGACACTCTTGGTTGCTCCTTGTGGCAATTCCAAACAGCTGGGGAATTTGATCAATTGGTATTGTGTTTGCTTAGCATGCTATAGTTAGTGGGATCGATTCCCGCAATCCCCAAAAACAATTTTTGTTGTGGATCCAAGAAAGCTCCAGTTCACACTTCATGCAGCCTTGTCTTACGACAACCTACTGTCATGTAACAATGACAAGAAACTCTCATGTAACACTGATGTCACAATGTCAGATGAAAAAGAAAGACATTACTTACTTTCAGAGGAGCAGCGTATCACACACTCTAACCAACTGAGCTAACCGGCCGCTGGCTACAGAGCACAATTGTTGAGATGCACCGAGCCTCTGTAAGTGCTGGAGCACAAACTAACAAGTCCACCAACAGCATAGCCTGACAAGACTGGACACTCTTGGTTGCTCCTTGTGGCAATTCCAAACAGCTGGGGAATTTGATCAATTGGTATTGTGTTTGCTTAGCATGCTATAGTTAGTGGGATCGATTCCCGCAATCCCCAAAAACAATTTTTGTTGTGGATCCAAGAAAGCTCCAGTTCACACTTCATGCAGCCTTGTCTTACGACAACCTACTATCATGTAACAATGACAAGCAACTTTCCTGTAACACTGATGTCAAAATGTCAGATGAAAAAGCAAGAAATCACCTACTTTCAGAGGAGCACACACCATTGAGGCCCACAAACAAAGCTGTGGATAGTTTCCTTGAAGCCAGAGCATGAAGATAGAACAAATACAAATGCCGAAACCAGGGATCGAACCAGGGACCTTTAGATCTTCAGTCTAACGCTCTCCCAACTGAGCTATTTCGGCAATTCACTAATTTTAATTCTGTGGCACCCTTGACAATTCACATGCATGTGACTCACAATTTTGACACTCAAAATGTACATCATAGCCAGTACGGGGATCGAACCCATGACCTTGGCGTTATTAGCACCACACTCTAACCAACTGAGCTAACCGGCCATTTGCTATTTTGCTCAATTGTTGAAATGCACCGAGCCTCTGCAAGTGCTGGCACGTAAACAAACAAGTCCACCAACAGCATAGCCTGACAAGACTGGACCCTCTAGGTTGCTTCTTGCGGAAATTCCAAACGGCTGGGGAATTAGCTCAAATGCTTTGCATGCGTGTGGTAGTGGGATCGATGCCTGCATTCTCCAAAAGCAAATTCTTTCATGGATCCAAGAAAACTCCAGTTCACACTTCATGCAGCCTTGTCTTACGACAACCTACTGTCATGTAAACAATGACAAGAAACTGTCATGTAACAATGACAAGAAACTCTCATGTAACACTGATGTCACAATGTCAGATGAAAAAGAAAGACATTACTTACTTTCAGAGGAGCAGCGTATCACACACTCTAACCAACTGAGCTAACCGGCCGCTGGCTACAGAGCACAATTGTTGAGATGCACCGAGCCTCTGTAAGTGCTGGAGCACAAACTAACAAGTCCACCAACAGCATAGCCTGACAAGACTGGACACTCTTGGTTGCTCCTTGTGGCAATTCCAAACAGCTGGGGAATTTGATCAATTGGTATTGTGTTTGCTTAGCATGCTATAGTTAGTGGGATCGATTCCCGCAATCCCCAAAAACAATTTTTGTTGTGGATCCAAGAAAGCTCCAGTTCACACTTCATGCAGCCTTGTCTTACGACAACCTACTGTCATGTAACAATGACAAGCAACTTTCCTGTAACACTGATGTCAAAATGTCAGATGAAAAAGCAAGAAATCACTTACTTTCAGAGGACCAGCGTAGCACACACCATTGAGGCCCACAAACAAAGCTGTGGATAGTTTCCTTGAAGCCAGAGCATGAAGATAGAACAAATACAAATGCCGAAACCAGGGATCGAACCAGGGACCTTTAGATCTTCAGTCTAACGCTCTCCCAACTGAGCTATTTCGGCATTTCACTAATTTTAATTCTGTGGCACCCTTGACAATTCACATGCATGTGACTCACAATTTTGACACTCAAAATGTACATCATAGCCAGTACGGGGATCGAACCCATGACCTTGGCGTTATTAGCACCAACTGAGCTAACCGGCCATTTGCTATTTTGCTCAATTGTTGAAATGCACCGAGCCTCTGCAAGTGCTGGCACATAAACAAACAAGTCCACCAACAGCATAGCCTGACAAGACTGGACCCTCTAGGTTGCTTCTTGCGGAAATTCCAAACGGCTGGGGAATTAGCTCAAATGCTTTGCATGCATGAGGTAGTGGGATCGATGCCTGCATTCTCCAAAAGCAAATTCTTTCATGGATTCAAGAAAACTCCAGTTCACACTTCATGCAGCCTTGTCTTATGACAACCTACTGTCATGTAAACAATGACAAGAAACTGTCATGTAACAATGACAAGAAACTCTCATGTAACACTGATGTCACAATGTCAGATGAAAAAGAAAGACATTACTTACTTTCAGAGGAGCAGCGTATCACACACTCTAACCAACTGAGCTAACCGGCCGCTGGCTACAGAGCACAATTGTTGAGATGCACCGAGCCTCTGTAAGTGCTGGAGCACAAACTAACAAGTCCACCAACAGCATAGCCTGACAAGACTGGACACTCTTGGTTGCTCCTTGTGGCAATTCCAAACAGCTGGGGAATTTGATCAATTGGTATTGTGTTTGCTTAGCATGCTATAGTTAGTGGGATCGATTCCCGCAATCCCCAAAAACAATTTTAGTTGTGGATCCAAGAAAGCTCCAGTTCACACTTCATGCAGCCTTGTCTTACGACAACCTACTGTCATGTAACAATGACAAGCAACTTTCCTGTAACACTGATGTCAAAATGTCAGATGAAAAAGCAAGAAATCACTTACTTTCAGAGGAGCAGCGTAGCACACACCATTGAGGCCCACAAACAAAGCTGTGGATAGTTTCCTTGAAGCCAGAGCATGAAGATAGAACAAATACAAATGCCGAAACCAGGGATCGAACCAGGGACCTTTAGATCTTCAGTCTAACGCTCTCCCAACTGAGCTATTTCGGCATTTCACTAATTTTAATTCTGTGGCACCCTTGACAATTCACATGCATGTGACTCACAATTTTGACACTCAAAATGTACATCATAGCCAGTACGGGGATCGAACCCATGACCTTGGCGTTATTAGCACCAACTGAGCTAACCGGCCATTTGCTATTTTGCTCAATTGTTGAAATGCACCGAGCCTCTGCAAGTGCTGGCACATAAACAAACAAGTCCACCAACAGCATAGCCTGACAAGACTGGACCCTCTAGGTTGCTTCTTGCGGAAATTCCAAACGGCTGGGGAATTAGCTCAAATGCTTTGCATGCATGAGGTAGTGGGATCGATGCCTGCATTCTCCAAAAGCAAATTCTTTCATGGATTCAAGAAAACTCCAGTTCACACTTCATGCAGCCTTGTCTTATGACAACCTACTGTCATGTAAACAATGACAAGAAACTGTCATGTAACAATGACAAGAAACTCTCATGTAACACTGATGTCACAATGTCAGATGAAAAAGAAAGACATTACTTACTTTCAGAGGAGCAGCGTATCACACACTCTAACCAACTGAGCTAACCGGCCGCTGGCTACAGAGCACAATTGTTGAGATGCACCGAGCCTCTGTAAGTGCTGGAGCACAAACTAACAAGTCCACCAACAGCATAGCCTGACAAGACTGGACACTCTTGGTTGCTCCTTGTGGCAATTCCAAACAGCTGGGGAATTTGATCAATTGGTATTGTGTTTGCTTAGCATGCTATAGTTAGTGGGATCGATTCCCGCAATCCCCAAAAACAATTTTAGTTGTGGATCCAAGAAAGCTCCAGTTCACACTTCATGCAGCCTTGTCTTACGACAACCTACTGTCATGTAACAATGACAAGCAACTTTCCTGTAACACTGATGTCAAAATGTCAGATGAAAAAGCAAGAAATCACTTACTTTCAGAGGAGCAGCGTAGCACACACCATTGAGGCCCACAAACAAAGCTGTGGATAGTTTCCTTGAAGCCAGAGCATGAAGATAGAACAAATACAAATGCCGAAACCAGGGATCGAACCAGGGACCTTTAGATCTTCAGTCTAACGCTCTCCCAACTGAGCTATTTCGGCATTTCACTAATTTTAATTCTGTGGCACCCTTGACAATTCACATGCATGTGACTCACAATTTTGACACTCAAAATGTACATCATAGCCAGTACGGGGATCGAACCCATGACCTTGGCGTTATTAGCACCAACTGAGCTAACCGGCCATTTGCTATTTTGCTCAATTGTTGAAATGCACCGAGCCTCTGCAAGTGCTGGCACATAAACAAACAAGTCCACCAACAGCATAGCCTGACAAGACTGGACCCTCTAGGTTGCTTCTTGCGGAAATTCCAAACGGCTGGGGAATTAGCTCAAATGCTTTGCATGCATGAGGTAGTGGGATCGATGCCTGCATTCTCCAAAAGCAAATTCTTTCATGGATTCAAGAAAACTCCAGTTCACACTTCATGCAGCCTTGTCTTATGACAACCTACTGTCATGTAAACAATGACAAGAAACTGTCATGTAACAATGACAAGAAACTCTCATGTAACACTGATGTCACAATGTCAGATGAAAAAGAAAGACATTACTTACTTTCAGAGGAGCAGCGTATCACACACTCTAACCAACTGAGCTAACCGGCCGCTGGCTACAGAGCACAATTGTTGAGATGCACCGAGCCTCTGTAAGTGCTGGAGCACAAACTAACAAGTCCACCAACAGCATAGCCTGACAAGACTGGACACTCTTGGTTGCTCCTTGTGGCAATTCCAAACAGCTGGGGAATTTGATCAATTGGTATTGTGTTTGCTTAGCATGCTATAGTTAGTGGGATCGATTCCCGCAATCCCCAAAAACAATTTTTGTTGTGGATCCAAGAAAGCTCCAGTTCACACTTCATGCAGCCTTGTCTTACGACAACCTACTGTCATGTAACAATGACAAGCAACTTTCCTGTAACACTGATGTCAAAATGTCAGATGAAAAAGCAAGAAATCACTTACTTTCAGAGGAGCAGCGTAGCACACACCATTGAGGCCCACAAACAAAGCTGTGGATAGTTTCCTTGAAGCCAGAGCATGAAGATAGAACAAATACAAATGCCGAAACCAGGGATTGAACCAGGGACCTTTAGATCTTCAGTCTAACGCTCTCCCAACTGTGCTATTTCGGCAATTCACGAGTTTTAATTCTGTGGCACCCTTGACAATTCACATGCATGTGACTCACAATTTTGACACTCAAAATGTACATCATAGCCAGTACGGGGATCGAACCCATGACCTTGGCGTTATTAGCACCACACTCTAACCAACTGAGCTAACCGGCCATTTGCTATTTTGCTCAATTGTTGAAATGCACCGAGCCTCTGCAAGTGCTGGCACGTAAACAAACAAGTCCACCAACAGCATAGCCTGACAAGACTGGACCCTCTAGGTTGCTTCTTGCGGAAATTCCAAACGGCTGGGGAATTAGCTCAAATGCATTGCATGCGTGAGGTAGTGGGATCGATGCCTGCATTCTCCAAAAGCAAATTCTTTCATGGATCCAAGAAAACTCCAGTTCACACTTCATGCAGCCTTGTCTTACGACAACCTACTGTCATGTAAACAATGACAAGAAACTTTCCTGTAACACTGATGTCAAAATGTCAGATGAAAAAGCAAGAAATTACTTACTTTCAGAGGAGCAGAGTAGCACACACCATTGAGGCCCACAAACAAAGCTGTGGATAGTTTCCTTGAAGCCAGAGCATGAAGAAAGAACAAATACAAATGCCGAAACCCGGGATCGAACCAGGGACCTTTAGATCTTCAGTCTAACGCTCTCCCAACTGAGCTATTTCGGCAATTCACTATTTCTAATTCTGTGGCACCCTTGACAATTCACATGCATGTGACTCACAATTTTGACACTCAAAATGTACATCATAGCCAGTACGGGGATCGAACCCATGACCTTGGCGTTATTAGCACCACACTCTAACCAACTGAGCTAACCAGCCATTTGCCATTTTGCTCAATTGTGGCAATGCACCGAGCCTCTGCAAGTGCTGGCACGTAAACAAACAAGTCCACCAACAGCATAGCCTGACGAGACTGGACCCTCTAGGTTGCTTCTTGCGGAAATTCCAAACGTCTGGGGAATTAGCTCAAATGCTTTGCATGCGTGAGGTAGTGGGATCGATGCCTGCATTCTCCAAAAGCAAATTCTTTCATGGATCCAAGAAAACTCCAGTTCACACTTCATGCAGCCTTGTCTTACGACAACCTACTGTCATGTAAACAATGACAAGAAACTGTCATGTAACAATGACAAGAAACTCTCATGTAACACTGATGTCACAATGTCAGATGAAAAAGAAAGACATTACTTACTTTCAGAGGAGCAGCGTATCACACACTCTAACCAACTGAGCTAACCGGCCGCTGGCTACAGAGCACAATTGTTGAGATGCACCGAGCCTCTGTAAGTGCTGGAGCACAAACTAACAAGTCCACCAACAGCATAGCCTGACAAGACTGGACACTCTTGGTTGCTCCTTGTGGCAATTCCAAACAGCTGGGGAATTTGATCAACTGGTATTGTGTTTGCTTAGCATGCTATAGTTAGTGGGATCGATTCCCGCAATCCCCCAAAACAATTTTTGTTGTGGATTCAAGAAAGCTCCAGTTCACACTTCATGCAGCCTTGTCTTACGACAACCTACTGTCATGTAACAATGACAAGCAACTTTCCTGTAACACTGATGTCAAAATGTCAGATGAAAAAGCAAGAAATCACTTACTTTCAGAGGAGCAGCGTAGCACACACCATTGAGGCCCACAAACAAAGCTGTGGATAGTTTCCTTGAAGCCAGAGCATGAAGATAGAACAAGATAGAACAAATGCCGAAACCAGTGATCGAACCAGGGACCTTTAGATCTTCAGTCTAACGCTCTCCCAACTGAGCTATTTCGGCATTTCACTAATTTTAATTCTGTGGCACCTTTGACAATTCACATGCATGTGACTCACAATTTTGACACTCAAAATGTACATCATAGCCAGTACGGGGATCGAACCCATGACCTTGGCGTTATTAGCACCACACTCTAACCAACTGAGCTAACCAGCCATTTGCTATTTTGCTCAATTGTGGCAATGCACCGAGCCTCTGCAAGTGCTGGCACGTAAACAAACAAGTCCACCAACAGCATAGCCTGACGAGACTGGACCCTCTAGGTTGCTTCTTGCGGAAATTCCAAACGGCTGGGGAATTAGCTCAAATGCTTTGCATGCGTGAGGTAGTGGGATCGATGCCTGCATTCTCCAAAAGCAAATTCTTTCATGGATCCAAGAAAATTCCAGTTCACACTTCATGCAGCCTTGTCTTATGACAACCTACTGTCATGTAAACAATGACAAGAAACTGTCATGTAACAATGACAAGAAACTCTCATGTAACACTGATGTCACAATGTCAGATGAAAAAGAAAGACATTACTTAATTTCAGAGGAGCAGCGTATCACACACTCTAACCAACTGAGCTAACCGGCCGCTGGCTACAGAGCACAATTGTTGAGATGCACCGAGCCTCTGCAAGTGCTGGAGCACAAACTAACAAGTCCACCAACAGCATTGCCTGACAAGACTGGACACTCTTGGTTGCTCCTTGTGGCAGTTCCAAACAGCTGGGGAATTTGATCAATTGGTATTGTGTTTGCTTAGCATGCTATAGTTAGTGGGATCGATTCCCGCAATCCCCAAAAACATTTTTTGTTGTGGATCCAAGAAAGCTCCAGTTCACACTTCATGCAGCCTTGTCTTACGACAACCTACTGTCATGTAACAATGACAAGCAACTTTCCTGTAACACTGATGTCAAAATGTCAGATGAAAAAGCAAGAAATCACTTACTTTCAGAGGAGCACACACCATTGAGGCCCACAAACAAAGCTGTGGATAGTTTCCTTGAAGCCAGAGCATGAAGATAGAACAAATACAAATGCCGAAACCAGGGATCGAACCAGGGACCTTTAGATCTTCAGTCTAACGCTCTGCCAACTGAGCTATTTCGGCATTTCACTAATTTTAATTCTGTGGCACCCTTGACAATTCACATGCATGTGACTCACAATTTTGACACTCAAAATGTACATCATAGCCAGTACGGGGATCGAACCCATGACCTTGGCGTTATTAGCACCACACTCTAACCAACTAAGCTAACCGGCCATTTGCTATTTTGCTCAATTGTTGAAATGCACCGAGCCTCTGCAAGTGCTGGCACATAAACAAACAAGTCCACCAACAGCATAGCCTGACAAGACTGGACCCTCTAGGTTGCTTCATGCGGAAATTCCAAACGGCTGGGGAATTAGCTCAAATGCTTTGCATGCATGAGGTAGTGGGATCGATGCCTGCATTCTCCAAAAGCAAATTCTTTCATGGATTCAAGAAAACTCCAGTTCACACTTCATGCAGCCTTGTCTTACGACAACCTACTGTCATGTAAACAATGACAAGAAACTGTCATGTAACAATGACAAGAAACTCTCATGTAACACTGATGTCACAATGTCAGATGAAAAAGAAAGACATTACTTACTTTCAGAGGAGCAGCGTATCACACACTCTAACCAACTGAGCTAACCGGCCGCTGGCTACAGAGCACAATTGTTGAGATGCACCGAGCCTCTGCAAGTGCTGGAGCACAAACTAACAAGTCCACCAACAGCATAGCCTGACAAGACTGGACACTCTTGGTTGCTCCTTGTGGCAATTCCAAACAGCTGGGGAATTTGATCAATTGGTATTGTGTTTGCTTAGCATGCTATAGTTAGTGGGATCGATTCCCGCAATCCCCAAAAACATTTTTTGTTGTGGATCCAAGAAAGCTCCAGTTCACACTTCATGCAGCCTTGTCTTACGACAACCTACTGTCATGTAACAATGACAAGCAACTTTCCTGTAACACTGATGTCAAAATGTCAGATGAAAAAGCAAGAAATCACTTACTTTCAGAGGAGCAGCGTAGCACACACCATTGAGGCCCACAAACAAAGCTGTGGATAGTTTCCTTGAAGCCAGAGCATGAAGAAAGAACAAATACAAATGCCGAAACAGAGACCTTTAGATCTTCAGTCTAACGCTCTCCCAACTGAGCTATTTCGGCAATTCACTAATTTTAATTCTGTGGCACCCTTGACAATTCACATGCATGTGACTCACAATTTTGACACTCAAAATGTACATCATAGCCAGTACGGGGATCGAACCCATGACCTTGGCGTTATTAGCACCACACTCTAACCAACTGAGCTAACCAGCCATTTGCTATTTTGCTCAATTGTGGCAATGCACCGAGCCTCTGCAAGTGCTGGCACGTAAACAAACAAGTCCACCAACAGCATAGCCTGACGAGACTGGACCCCCTAGGTTGCTTCTTGCGGAAATTCCAAACGGCTGGGGAATTAGCTCAAATGCTTTGCATGCGTGAGGTAGTGGGATCGATGCCTGCATTCTCCAAAAGCAAATTCTTTCATGGATCCAAGAAAACTCCAGTTCACACTTCATGCAGCCTTGTCTTACGACAACCTACTGTCATGTAAACAATGACAAGAAACTTTCCTGTAACACTGATGTCAAAATGTCAGATGAAAAAGCAAGAAATTACTTACTTTCAGAGGAGCAGAGTAGCACACACCATTGAGGCCCACAAACAAAGCTTTGGATAGTTTCATTGAAGCCAGAGCATGAAGAAAGAACAAATACAAATGCCGAAACCCGGGATCGAACCAGGGACCTTTAGATCTTCAGTCTAACGCTCTCCCAACTGAGCTATTTCGGCATTTCACTAATTTTAATTCTGTGGCACCCTTGACAATTCACATGCATGTGACTCACAATTTTGACACTCAAAATGTACATCATAGCCAGTACGGGGATCAAACCCATGACCTTGGCGTTATTAGCACCACACTCTAACCAACTAAGCTAACCGGCCATTTGCTATTTTGCTCAATTGTTGAAATGCACCGAGCCTCTGCAAGTGCTGGCACATAAACAAACAAGTCCACCAACAGCATAGCCTGACAAGACTGGACCCTCTAGGTTGCTTCATGCGGAAATTCCAAACGGCTGGGGAATTAGCTCAAATGCTTTGCATGCATGAGGTAGTGGGATCGATGCCTGCATTCTCCAAAAGCAAATTCTTTCATGGATTCAAGAAAACTCCAGTTCACACTTCATGCAGCCTTGTCTTATGACAACCTACTGTCATGTAAACAATGACAAGAAACTGTCATGTAACAATGACAAGAAACTCTCATGTAACACTGATGTCACAATGTCAGATGAAAAAGAAAGACATTACTTACTTTCAGAGGAGCAGCGTATCACACACTCTAACCAACTGAGCTAACCGGCCGCTGGCTACAGAGCACAATTGTTGAGATGCACCGAGCCTCTGTAAGTGCTGGAGCACAAACTAACAAGTCCACCAACAGCATAGCCTGACAAGACTGGACACTCTTGGTTGCTCCTTGTGGCAATTCCAAACAGCTGGGGAATTTGATCAATTGGTATTGTGTTTGCTTAGCATGCTATAGTTAGTGGGATCGATTCCCGCAATCCCCAAAAACAATTTTTGTTGTGGATCCAAGAAAGCTCCAGTTCACACTTCATGCAGCCTTGTCTTACGACAACCTACTGTCATGTAACAATGACAAGCAACTTTCCTGTAACACTGATGTCAAAATGTCAGATGAAAAAGCAAGAAATCACTTACTTTCAGAGGAGCAGCGTAGCACACACCATTGAGGCCCACAAACAAAGCTGTGGATAGTTTCCTTGAAGCCAGAGAATGAAGATAGAACAAATACAAATGCCGAAACCAGGGATCGAACCAGGGACCTTTAGATCTTCAGTCTAACGCTCTCCCAACTGAGCTATTTCGGCATTTCACTAATTTTAATTCTGTGGCACCCTTGACAATTCACATGCATGTGACTCACAATTTTGACACTCAAAATGTACATCATAGCCAGTACGGGGATCGAACCCATGACCTTGGCGTTATTAGCACCACACTCTAACCAACTGAGCTAACCGGCCATTTGCTATTTTGCTCAATTGTTGAAATGCACCGAGCCTCTGCAAGTGCTGGCACGTAAACAAACAAGTCCACCAACAGCATAGCCTGACAAGACTGGACCCTCTAGGTTGCTTCTTGCGGAAATTCCAAACGGCTGGGGAATTAGCTCAAATGCTTTGCATGCGTGAGGTAGTGGGATCGATGCCTGCATTCTCCAAAAGCAAATTCTTTCATGGATCCAAGAAAACTCCAGTTCACACTTCATGCAGCCTTGTCTTACGACAACCTACTGTCATGTAAACAATGACAAGAAACTTTCCTGTAACACTGATGTAAAAATGTCAGATGAAAAAGCAAGAAATTACTTACTTTCAGAGGAGCAGAGTAGCACACACCATTGAGGCCCACAAACAAAGCTGTGGATAGTTTCCTTGAAGCCAGAGCATGAAGAAAGAACAAATACAAATGCCGAAACCCGGGATTAAACCAGGGACCTTTAGATCTTCAGTCTAACGCTCTCCCAACTGAGCTATTTCGGCAATTCACTAATTTTAATTCTGTGGCACCCTTGACAATTCACATGCATGTGACTCACAATTTTGACACTCAAAATGTACATCATAGCCAGTACGGGGATCGAACCCATGACCTTGGCGTTATTAGCACCACACTCTAACCAACCGAGCTAACCAGCCATTTGCTATTTTGCTCAATTGTGGCAATGCACCGAGCCTCTGCAAGTGCTGGCACGTAAACAAACAAGTCCACCAACAGCATAGCCTGACGAGACTGGACCCTCTAGGTTGCTTCTTGCGGAAATTCCAAACGGCTGGGGAATTAGCTCAAATGCTTTGCATGCGTGAGGTAGTGGGATCGATGCCTGCATTCTCCAAAAGCAAATTCTTTCATGGATCCAAGAAAACTCCAGTTCACACTTCATGCAGCCTTGTCTTACGACAACCTACTGTCATGTAAACAATGACAAGAAACTGTCATGTAACAATGACAAGAAACTCTCATGTAACACTGATGTCACAATGTCAGATGAAAAAGAAAGACATTATTTACTTTCAGAGGAGCAGCGTATCACACACTCTAACCAACTGAGCTAACCGGCCGCTGGCTACAGAGCACAATTGTTGAGATGCACCGAGCCTCTGCAAGTGCTGGAGCACAAACTAACAAGTCCACCAACAGCATAGCCTGACAAGACTGGACACTCTTGGTTGCTCCTTGTGGCAATTCCAAACAGCTGGGGAATTTGATCAATTGGTATTGTGTTTGCTTAGCATGCTATAGTTAGTGGGATCGATTCCCGCAATCCCCAAAAACATTTTTTGTTGTGGATCCAAGAAAGCTCCAGTTCACACTTCATGCAGCCTTGTCTTACGACAACCTACTGTCATGTAACAATGACAAGAAACTTTCCTGTAACACTGATGTCAAAATGTCAGATGAAAAAGCAAGAAATCACTTACTTTCAGAGGAGCAGAGTAGCACACACCATTGAGGCCCACAAACAAAGCTGTGGATAGTTTCCTTGAAGCCAGAGCATGAAGATAGAACAAATACAAATGCCAAAACCAGGGATCGAACCAGGGACCTTTAGATCTTCAGTCTAACGCTCTCCCAACTGAGCTATTTCGGCATTTCACTAATTTTAATTCTGTGGCACCCTTGACAATTCACAATTTGACACTCAAAATGTACATCATAGCCAGTACGGGGATCGAACCCATGACCTTGGCGTTATTAGCACCACACTCTAACCAACTGAGCTAACCGGCCATTTGCTATTTTGCTCAATTGTTGAAATGCACCGAGCCTCTGCAAGTGCTGGCACGTAAACAAACAAGTCCACCAACAGCATAGCCTGACAAGACTGGACCCTCTAGGTTGCTTCTTGCGGAAATTCCAAACGGCTGGGGAATTAGCTCAAATGCTTTGCATGCGTGAGGTAGTGGGATCGATGCCTGCATTCTCCAAAAGCAAATTCTTTCATGGATCCAAGAAAACTCCAGTTCACACTTCATGCAGCCTTGTCTTACGACAACCTACTGTCATGTAAACAATGACAAGAAACTTTCCTGTAACACTGATGTAAAAATGTCAGATGAAAAAGCAAGAAATTACTTACTTTCAGAGGAGCAGAGTAGCACACACCATTGAGGCCCACAAACAAAGCTGTGGATAGTTTCCTTGAAGCCAGAGCATGAAGAAAGAACAAATACAAATGCCGAAACCCGGGATTAAACCAGGGACCTTTAGATCTTCAGTCTAACGCTCTCCCAACTGAGCTATTTCGGCAATTCACTAATTTTAATTCTGTGGCACCCTTGACAATTCACATGCATGTGACTCACAATTTTGACACTCAAAATGTACATCATAGCCAGTACGGGGATCGAACCCATGACCTTGGCGTTATTAGCACCACACTCTAACCAACTGAGCTAACCAGCCATTTGCTATTTTGCTCAATTGTGGCAATGCACCGAGCCTCTGCAAGTGCTGGCACGTAAACAAACAAGTCCACCAACAGCATAGCCTGACGAGACTGGACCCTCTAGGTTGCTTCTTGCGGAAATTCCAAACGGCTGGGGAATTAGCTCAAATGCTTTGCATGCGTGAGGTAGTGGGATCGATGCCTGCATTCTCCAAAAGCAAATTCTTTCATGGATCCAAGAAAACTCCAGTTCACACTTCATGCAGCCTTGTCTTACGACAACCTACTGTCATGTAAACAATGACAAGAAACTGTCATGTAACAATGACAAGAAACTCTCATGTAACACTGATGTCACAATGTCAGATGAAAAAGAAAGACATTATTTACTTTCAGAGGAGCAGCGTATCACACACTCTAACCAACTGAGCTAACCGGCCGCTGGCTACAGAGCACAATTGTTGAGATGCACCGAGCCTCTGCAAGTGCTGGAGCACAAACTAACAAGTCCACCAACAGCATAGCCTGACAAGACTGGACACTCTTGGTTGCTCCTTGTGGCAATTCCAAACAGCTGGGGAATTTGATCAATTGGTATTGTGTTTGCTTAGCATGCTATAGTTAGTGGGATCGATTCCCGCAATCCCCAAAAACATTTTTTGTTGTGGATCCAAGAAAGCTCCAGTTCACACTTCATGCAGCCTTGTCTTACGACAACCTACTGTCATGTAACAATGACAAGAAACTTTCCTGTAACACTGATGTCAAAATGTCAGATGAAAAAGCAAGAAATCACTTACTTTCAGAGGAGCAGAGTAGCACACACCATTGAGGCCCACAAACAAAGCTGTGGATAGTTTCCTTGAAGCCAGAGCATGAAGATAGAACAAATACAAATGCCAAAACCAGGGATCGAACCAGGGACCTTTAGATCTTCAGTCTAACGCTCTCCCAACTGAGCTATTTCGGCATTTCACTAATTTTAATTCTGTGGCACCCTTGACAATTCACATGCATGTGACTCACAATTTTGACACTCAAAATGTACATCATAGCCAGTACGGGGATCGAACCCATGACCTTGGCGTTATTAGCACCACACTCTAACCAACTGAGCTAACCGGCCATTTGCTATTTTGCTCAATTGTTGAAATGCACCGAGCCTCTGCAAGTGCTGGCACGTAAACAAACAAGTCCACCAACAGCATAGCCTGACAAGACTGGACCCTCTAGGTTGCTTCTTGCGGAAATTCCAAACGGCTGGGGAATTAGCTCAAATGCTTTGCATGCGTGAGGTAGTGGGATCGATGCCTGCATTCTCCAAAAGCAAATTCTTTCATGGATCCAAGAAAACTCCAGTTCACACTTCATGCAGCCTTGTCTTACGACAACCTACTGTCATGTAAACAATGACAAGAAACTTTCCTGTAACACTGATGTCAAAATGTCAGATGAAAAAGCAAGAAATTACTTACTTTCAGAGGAGCAGAGTAGCACACACCATTGAGGCCCACAAACAAAGTTGTGGATAGTTTCCTTGAAGCCAGAGCATGAAGAAAGAACAAATACAAATGCCGAAACCCGGGATCGAACCAGGGACTTTTAAATCTTCAGTCTAACGCTCTCCCAACTGAGCTATTTCGGCAATTCACTAATTTTAATTCTGTGGCACCCTTGACAATTCACATGCATGTGACTCACAATTTTGACACTCAAAATGTACAACATAGCCAGTACGGGGATCGAACCCATGACCTTGGCGTTATTAGCACCACACTCTAACCAACTGAGCTAACCAGCCATTTGCCATTTTGCTCAATTGTGGCAATGCACCGAGCCTCTGCAAGTGCTGGCACGTAAACAAACAAGTCCACCAACAGCATAGCCTGACGAGACTGGACCCTCTAGGTTGCTTCTTGCGGAAATTCCAAACGTCTGGGGAATTAGCTCAAATGCTTTGCATGCGTGAGGTAGTGGGATCGATGCCTGCATTCTCCAAAAGCAAATTCTTTCATGGATCCAAGAAAACTCCAGTTCACACTTCATGCAGCCTTGTCTTACGACAACCTACTGTCATGTAAACAATGACAAGAAACTGTCATGTAACAATGACAAGAAACTCTCATGTAACACTGATGTCACAATGTCAGATGAAAAAGAAAGACATTACTTACTTTCAGAGGAGCAGCGTATCACACACTCTAACCAACTGAGCTAACCGGCCGCTGGCTACAGAGCACAATTGTTGAGATGCACCGAGCCTCTGTAAGTGCTGGAGCACAAACTAACAAGTCCACCAACAGCATAGCCTGACAAGACTGGACACTCTTGGTTGCTCCTTGTGGCAATTCCAAACAGCTGGGGAATTTGATCAATTGGTATTGTTTTTGCTTAGCATGCTATAGTTAGTGGGATCGATTCCCGCAATCCCCAAAAACAATTTTTGTTGTGGATCCAAGAAAGCTCCAGTTCACACTTCATGCAGCCTTGTCTTACGACAACCTACTGTCATGTAACAATGACAAGCAACTTTCCTGTAACACTGATGTCAAAATGTCAGATGAAAAAGCAAGAAATCACTTACTTTCAGAGGAGCAGCGTAGCACACACCATTGAGGCCCACAAACAAAACTGTGGATAGTTTCCTTGAAGCCAGAGCATGAAGATAGAACAAATACAAATGCCGAAACCAGGGATCGAACCAGGGACTTTTAGATTTTCAGTCTAACGCTCTCCCAACTGAGCTATTTCGGCATTTCACTAATTTTAATTCTGTGGCACCCTTGACAATTCACATGCATGTGACTCACAATTTTGACACTCAAAATGTACATCATAGCCAGTACGGGGATCTAACCCATGACCTTGGCGTTATTAGCACCACACTCTAACCAACTGAGCTAACCGGCCATTTGCTATTTTGCTCAATTGTGGCAATGCACCGAGCCTCTGCAAGTGCTGGCACGTAAACAAACAAGTCCACCAACAGCATAGCCTGACGAGACTGGACCCTCTAGGTTGCTTCTTGCGGAAATTCCAAACGTCTGGGGAATTAGCTCAAATGCTTTGCATGCGTGAGGTAGTGGGATCGATGCCTGCATTCTCCAAAAGCAAATTCTTTCATGGATCCAAGAAAACTCCAGTTCACACTTCATGCAGCCTTGTCTTACGACAACCTACTGTCATGTAAACAATGACAAGAAACTTTCCTGTAACACTGATGTCAAAATGTCAGATGAAAAAGCAAGAAATTACTTACTTTCAGAGGAGCAGCGTAGCACACACCATTGAGGCCCACAAACAAAGCTGTGGATAGTTTCCTTGAAGCCAGAGCATGAAGAAAGAACAAATACAAATGCCGAAACCCAGGATCGAACCAGGGACGTTTAGATCTTCAGTCTAACGCTCTCCCAACTGAGCTATTTCGGCAATTCACTAATATCAATTCTGTGGCACCCTTGACAATTCACATGCATGTGACTCACAATTTTGACACTCAAAATGTACATCATAGCCAGTACGGGGATCGGACCCATGACCTTGGCGTTATTAGCACCACACTCTGACCAACTGAGCTAACCAGCCATTTGCCATTTTGCTCAATTGTGGCAATGCACTGAGCCTCTGCAAGTGCTGGCACGTAAACAAACAAGTCCACCAACAGCATAGCCTGACGAGACTGGACCCTCTAGGTTGCTTCTTGCGGAAATTCCAAACGTCTGGGGAATTAGCTCAAATGCTTTGCATGCGTGAGGTAGTGGGATCGATGCCTGCATTCTCCAAAAGCAAATTCTTTCATGGATCCAAGAAAACTCCAGTTCACACTTCATGCAGCCTTGTCTTACGACAACCTACTGTCATATAAACAATGACAAGAAACTGTCATGTAACAATGACAAGAAACTCTCATGTAACACTGATGTCACAATGTCAGATGAAAAAGAAAGACATTACTTACTTTCAGAGGAGCAGCGTATCACACACTCTAACCAACTGAGCTAACCGGCCGCTGGCTACAGAGCACAATTGTTGAGATGCACCGAGCCTCTGCAAGTGCTGGAGCACAAACTAACAAGTCCACCAACAGCATAGCCTGACAAGACTGGACACTCTTGGTTGCTCCTTGTGGCAATTCCAAACAGCTGGGGAATTTGATCAATTGGTATTGTGTTTGCTTAGCATGCTATAGTTAGTGGGATCGATTCCCGCAATCCCCAAAAACAATTTTTGTTGTGGATCCAAGAAAGCTCCAGTTCACACTTCATGCAGCCTTGTCTTACGACAACCTACTGTCATGTAACAATGACAAGCAACTTTCCTGTAACACTGATGTCAAAATGTCAGATGAAAAAGCAAGAAATCACTTACTTTCAGAGGAGCAGCGTAGCACACACCATTGAGGCCCACAAACAAAGCTGTGGATAGTTTCCTTGAAGCCAGAGCATGAAGATAGAACAAATACAAATGCCAAAACCAGGGATCGAACCAGGGACCTTTAGATCTTCAGTCTAACACTCTCCCAACTGAGCTATTTCGGCAATTCACTTATTTTAATTCTGTGGCACCCTTGACAATTCACATGCATGTGACTCACAATTTTGACACTCAAAATGTACATCATAGCCAGTACGGGGATCTAACACATGACCTTGGCGTTATTAGCACCACACTCTAACCAACTGAGCTAACCGGCCATTTGCTATTTTGCTCAATTGTTGAAATGCACCGAGCCTCTGCAAGTGCTGGCACGTAAACAAACAAGTCCACCAACAGCATAGCCTGACAAGACTGGACCCTCTAGGTTGCTTCTTGCGGAAATTCCAAACGTCTGGGGAATTAGCTCAAATGCTTTGCATGCGTGAGGTAGTGGGATCGATGCCTGCATTCTCCAAAAGCAAATTCTTTCATGGATCCAAGAAAACTCCAGTTCACACTTCATGCAGCCTTGTCTTACGACAACCTACTGTCATATAAACAATGACAAGAAACTGTCATGTAACAATGACAAGAAACTCTCATGTAACACTGATGTCACAATGTCAGATGAAAAAGAAAGACATTACTTACTTTCAGAGGAGCAGCGTATCACACACTCTAACCAACTGAGCTAACCGGCCGCTGGCTACAGAGCACAATTGTTGAGATGCACCGAGCCTCTGTAAGTGCTGGAGCACAAACTAACAAGTCCACCAACAGCATAGCCTGACAAGACTGGACACTCTTGGTTGCTCCTTGTGGCAATTCCAAACAGCTGGGGAATTTGATCAATTGGTATTGTGTTTGCTTAGCATGCTATAGTTAGTGGGATCGATTCCCGCAATCCCCAAAAACAATTTTTGTTGTGGATCCAAGAAAGCTCCAGTTCACACTTCATGCAGCCTTGTCTTACGACAACCTACTGTCATGTAACAATGACAAGCAACTTTCCTGTAACACTGATGTCAAAATGTCAGATGAAAAAGCAAGAAATCACTTACTTTCAGAGGAGCAGCGTAGCACACACCATTGAGGCCCACAAACAAAGCTGTGGATAGTTTCCTTGAAGCCAGAGCATGAAGATAGAACAAATACAAATGCCAAAACCAGGGATCGAACCAGGGACCTTTAGATCTTCAGTCTAACGCTCTCCCAACTGAGCTATTTCGGCAATTCACTTATTTTAATTCTGTGGCACCCTTGGCAATTCACATGCATGTGACTCACAATTTTGACACTCAAAATGTACATCATAGCCAGTACGGGGATCTAACACATGACCTTGGCGTTATTAGCACCACACTCTAACCAACTGAGCTAACCGGCCATTTGCTATTTTGCTCAATTGTTGAAATGCACCGAGCCTCTGCAAGTGCTGGCACGTAAACAAACAAGTCCACCAACAGCATAGCCTGACAAGACTGGACCCTCTAGGTTGCTTCTTGCGGAAATTCCAAACGGCTGGGGAATTAGCTCAAATGCTTTGCATGCGTGAGGTAGTGGGATCGATGCCTGCATTCTCCAAAAGCAAATTCTTTCATGGATCCAAGAAAACTCCAGTTCACACTTCATGCAGCCTTGTCTTACGACAACCTACTGTCATGTAAACAATGACAAGAAACTTTCCTGTAACACTGATGTCAAAATGTCAGATGAAAAAGCAAGAAATTACTTACTTTCAGAGGAGCAGAGTAGCACACACCATTGAGGCCCACAAACAAAGCTGTGGATAGTTTCCTTGAAGCCAGAGCATGAAGAAAGAACAAATACAAATGCCGAAACCCGGGATCGAACCAGGGACCTTTAGATCTTCAGTCTAACGCTCTCCCAACTGAGCTATTTCGGCAATTCACTAATTTTAATTCTGTGGCACCCTTGACAATTCACATGCATGTGACTCACAATTTTGACACTCAAAATGTACATCATAGCCAGTACGGGGATCGAACCCATGACCTTGGCGTTATTAGCACCACACTCTAACCAACTGAGCTAACCAGCCATTTGCCATTTTGCTCAATTGTGGCAATGCACCTAGCCTCTGCAA
Source organism: Oncorhynchus mykiss (assembly GCF_057628025.1). Lineage (NCBI taxonomy): Eukaryota > Metazoa > Chordata > Actinopteri > Salmoniformes > Salmonidae > Oncorhynchus > Oncorhynchus mykiss. The sequence continues at coordinate 5,771,011 of NC_143041.1, forward strand.
GTGCTGGCACGTAAACAAACAAGTCCACCAACAGCATAGCCTGACGAGACTGGACCCTCTAGGTTGCTTCTTGCGGAAATTCCAAACGTCTGGGGAATTAGCTCAAATGCTTTGCATGCGTGAGGTAGTGGGATCGATGCCTGCATTCTCCAAAAGCAAATTCTTTCATGGATCCAAGAAAACTCCAGTTCACACTTCATGCAGCCTTGTCTTACGACAACCTACTGTCATGTAAACAATGACAAGAAACTGTCATGTAACAATGACAAGAAACTCTCATGTAACACTGATGTCACAATGTCAGATGAAAAAGAAAGACATTACTTACTTTCAGAGGAGCAGCGTATCACACACTCTAACCAACTGAGCTAACCGGCCGCTGGCTACGGAGCACAATTGTTGAGATGCACCGAGCCTCTGTAAGTGCTGGAGCACAAACTAACAAGTCCACCAACAGCATAGCCTGACAAGACTGGACACTCTTGGTTGCTCCTTGTGGCAATTCCAAACAGCTGGGGAATTTGATCAATTGGTATTGTGTTTGCTTAGCATGCTATAGTTAGTGGGATCGATTCCCGCAATCCCCAAAAACAATTTTTGTTGTGGATCCAAGAAAGCTCCAGTTCACACTTCATGCAGCCTTGTCTTACGACAACCTACTGTCATGTAACAATGACAAGCAACTTTCCTGTAACACTGATGTCAAAATGTCAGATGAAAAAGCAAGAAATCACTTACTTTCAGAGGAGCAGCGTAGCACACACCATTGAGGCCCACAAACAAAGCTGTGGATAGTTTCCTTGAAGCCAGAGGATGAAGATAGAACAAATACAAATGCCGAAACCAGGGATCGAACCAGGGACCTTTAGATCTTCAGTCTAACGCTCTCCCAACTGAGCTATTTCGGCATTTCACTAATTTTAATTCTGTGGCACCCTTGACAATTCACATGCATGTGACTCACAGTTTTGACACTCAAAATGTACATCATAGCCAGTACGGGGATCGAACCCATGACCTTGGCGTTATTAGCACCACACTCTAACCAACTGAGCTAACCGGCCATTTGCTATTTTGCTCAATTGTTGAAATGCACCGAGCCTCTGCAAGTGCTGGCACATAAACAAACAAGTCCACCAACAGCATAGCCTGACAAGACTGGACCCTCTAGGTTGCTTCTTGCGGAAATTCCAAACGGCTGGGGAATTAGCTCAAATGCTTTGCATGCATGAGGTAGTGGGATCGATGCCTGCATTCTCCAAAAGCAAATTCTTTCATGGATTCAAGAAAACTCCAGTTCACACTTCATGCAGCCTTGTCTTATGACAATCTACTGTCATGTAAACAATGACAAGAAACTGTCATGTAACAATGAAAAGAAACTCTCATGTAACACTGATGTCACAATGTCAGATGAAAAAGAAAGACATTACTTACTTTCAGAGGAGCAGCGTATCACACACTCTAACCAACTGAGCTAACCGGCCGCTGGCTACAGAGCACAATTGTTGAGATGCACCGAGCCTCTGCAAGTGCTGGAGCACAAACTAACAAGTCCACCAACAGCATAGCCTGACAAGACTGGACACTCTTGGTTGCTCCTTGTGGCAATTCCAAACAGCTGGGGAATTTGATCAATTGGTATTGTGTTTGCTTAGCATGCGTGGGATCGATTCCCGCAATCCCCAAAAACATTTTTTTTTGTGGATCCACGAAAGCCCCACTTCACACTTCATGCAGCCTTGTCTTACGACAACCTACTGTCATGTAACAATGACAAGAAACTTTCCTGTAACACTGATGTCAAAATGTCAGATGAAAAAGCAAGAAATTACTTACTTTCAGAGGAGCAGCGTAGCACACACCATTGAGGCCCACAAACAAAGCTGTGGATAGTTTCCTTGAAGCCAGAGCATGAAGAAAGAACAAATACAAATGCCGAAACCAGGGATCGAACCAGGGACCTTTAGATCTTCAGTCTAACGCTCTCCCAACTGAGCTATTTTGGCATTTCACTAATTTTAATTCTGTGGCACCCTTGACAATTCACATGCATGTGACTCACAATTTTGACACTCAAAATGTACATCATAGCCAGTACGGGGATCGAACCCATGACCTTGGCGTTATTAGCACCACACTCTAACCAACTGAGCTAACCGGCCATTTGCTATTTTGCTCAATTGTTGAAATGCACCGAGCCTCTGCAAGTGCTGGCACGAAAACAAACAAGTCCACCAACAGCATAGCCTGACAAGACTGGACCCTCTAGGTTGCTTCTTGCGGAAATTCCAAACGGCTGGGGAATTAGCTCAAATGCTTTGCATGCGTGAGGTAGTGGGATCGATGCCTGCATTCTCCAAAAGCAAATTCTTTCATGGATCCAAGAAAACTCCAGTTCACACTTCATGCAGCCTTGTCTTACGACAACCTACTGTCATGTAAACAATGACAAGAAACTTTCCTGTAACACTGATGTCAAAATGTCAGATGAAAAAGCAAGAAATTACTTACTTTCAGAGGAGCAGAGTAGCACACACCATTGAGGCCCACAAACAAAGCTGTGGATAGTTTCCTTGAAGCCAGAGCATGAAGAAAGAACAAATACAAATGCCGAAACCCGGGATCGAACCAGGGACCTTTAGATCTTCAGTCTAACGCTCTCCCAACTGAGCTATTTCGGCAATTCACTAATTTTAATTCTGTGGCACCCTTGACAATTCACATGCATGTGACTCACAATTTTGACACTCAAAATGTACATCATAGCCAGTACGGGGATCAAACCCATGACCTTGGCGTTATTAGCACCACACTCTAACCAACTGAGCTAACCAGCCATTTGCCATTTTGCTCAATTGTGGCAATGCACCGAGCCTCTGCAAGTGCTGGCACGTAAACAAACAAGTCCACCAACAGCATAGCCTGACGAGACTGGACCCTCTAGGTTGCTTCTTGCGGAAATTCCAAACGGCTGGGGAATTAGCTCAAATGCTTTGCATGCGTGAGGTAGTGGGATCGATGCCTGCATTCTCCAAAAGCAAATTCTTTCATGGATCCAAGAAAACTCCAGTTCACACTTCATGCAGCCTTGTCTTACGACAACCTACTGTCATGTAAACAATGACAAGAAACTGTCATGTAACAATGACAAGAAACTCTCATGTAACACTGATGTCACAATGTCAGATGAAAAAGAAAGACATTACTTACTTTCAGAGGAGCAGCGTATCACACACTCTAACCAACTGAGCTAACCGGCCGCTGGCTACAGAGCACAATTGTTGAGATGCACCGAGCCTCTGTAAGTGCTGGAGCACAAACTAACAAGTCCACCAACAGCATAGCCTGACAAGACTGGACACTCTTGGTTGCTCCTTGTGGCAATTCCAAACAGCTGGGGAATTTGATCAATTGGTATTGTGTTTGCTTAGCATGCTATAGTTAGTGGGATCGATTCCCGCAATCCCCAAAAACAATTTTTGTTGTGGATCCAAGAAAGCTCCAGTTCACACTTCATGCAGCCTTGTCTTACGACAACCTACTGTCATGTAACAATGACAAGCAACTTTCCTGTAACACTGATGTCAAAATGTCAGATGAAAAAGCAAGAAATCACTTACTTTCAGAGGAGCAGCGTAGCACACACCATTGAGGCCCACAAACAAAGCTGTGGATAGTTTCCTTGAAGCCAGAGGATGAAGATAGAACAAATACAAATGCCAAAACCAGGGATCGAACCAGGGACCTTTAGATCTTCAGTCTAACGCTCTCCCAACTGAGCTATTTCGGCATTTCACTAATTTTAATTCTGTGGCACCCTTGACAATTCACATGCATGTGACTCACAGTTTTGACACTCAAAATGTACATCATAGCCAGTACGGGGATCGAACCCATGACCTTGGCGTTATTAGCACCACACTCTAACCAACTGAGCTAACCGGCCATTTGCTATTTTGCTCAATTGTTGAAATGCACCGAGCCTCTGCAAGTGCTGGCACATAAACAAACAAGTCCACCAACAGCATAGCCTGACGAGACTGGACCCTCTAGGTTGCTTCTTGCGGAAATTCCAAACGGCTGGGGAATTAGCTCAAATGCTTTGCATGCGTGTGGTAGTGGGATCGATGCCTGCATTCTCCAAAAGCAAATTCTTTCATGGATCCAAGAAAACTCCAGTTCACACTTCATGCAGCCTTGTCTTACGACAACCTACTGTCATGTAAACAATGACAAGAAACTGTCATGTAACAATGACAAGAAACTCTCATGTAACACTGATGTCACAATGTCAGATGAAAAAGAAAGACATTACTTACTTTCAGAGGAGCAGCGTATCACACACTCTAACCAACTGAGCTAACCGGCCGCTGGCTACAGAGCACAATTGTTGAGATGCACCGAGCCTCTGTAAGTGCTGGAGCACAAACTAACAAGTCCACCAACAGCATAGCCTGACAAGACTGGACACTCTTGGTTGCTCCTTGTGGCAATTCCAAACAGCTGGGGAATTTGATCAATTGGTATTGTGTTTGCTTAGCATGCTATAGTTAGTGGGATCGATTCCCGCAATCCCCAAAAACAATTTTTGTTGTGGATCCAAGAAAGCTCCAGTTCACACTTCATGCAGCCTTGTCTTACGACAACCTACTGTCATGTAACAATGACAAGCAACTTTCCTGTAACACTGATGTCAAAATGTCAGATGAAAAAGCAAGAAATCACGTACTTTCAGAGGACCAGCGTAGCACACACCATTGAGGCCCACAAACAAAGCTGTGGATAGTTTCCTTGAAGCCAGAGCATGAAGATAGAACAAATACAAATGCCGAAACCAGGGATCGAACCAGGGACCTTTAGATCTTCAGTCTAACGCTCTCCCAACTGAGCTATTTCGGCATTTCACTAATTTTAATTATGTGGCACCCTTGACAATTCACATGCATGTGACTCACAATTTTGACACTCAAAATGTACATCATAGCCAGTACGGGGATCGAACCCATGACCTTGGCGTTATTAGCACCAACTGAGCTAACCGGCCATTTGCTATTTTGCTCAATTGTTGAAATGCACCGAGCCTCTGCAAGTGCTGGCACATAAACAAACAAGTCCACCAACAGCATAGCCTGACAAGACTGGACCCTCTAGGTTGCTTCTTGCGGAAATTCCAAACGGCTGGGGAATTAGCTCAAATGCTTTGCATGCATGAGGTAGTGGGATCGATGCCTGCATTCTCCAAAAGCAAATTCTTTCATGGATTCAAGAAAACTCCAGTTCACACTTCATGCAGCCTTGTCTTATGACAACCTACTGTCATGTAAACAATGACAAGAAACTGTCATGTAACAATGACAAGAAACTCTCATGTAACACTGATGTCACAATGTCAGATGAAAAAGAAAGACATTACTTACTTTCAGAGGAGCAGCGTATCACACACTCTAACCAACTGAGCTAACCGGCCGCTGGCTACAGAGCACAATTGTTGAGATGCACCGAGCCTCTGTAAGTGCTGGAGCACAAACTAACAAGTCCACCAACAGCATAGCCTGACAAGACTGGACACTCTTGGTTGCTCCTTGTGGCAATTCCAAACAGCTGGGGAATTTGATCAATTGGTATTGTGTTTGCTTAGCATGCTATAGTTAGTGGGATCGATTCCCGCAATCCCCAAAAACAATTTTAGTTGTGGATCCAAGAAAGCTCCAGTTCACACTTCATGCAGCCTTGTCTTACGACAACCTACTGTCATGTAACAATGACAAGCAACTTTCCTGTAACACTGATGTCAAAATGTCAGATGAAAAAGCAAGAAATCACTTACTTTCAGAGGAGCAGCGTAGCACACACCATTGAGGCCCACAAACAAAGCTGTGGATAGTTTCCTTGAAGCCAGAGCATGAAGATAGAACAAATACAAATGCCGAAACCAGGGATCGAACCAGGGACCTTTAGATCTTCAGTCTAACGCTCTCCCAACTGAGCTATTTCGGCATTTCACTAATTTTAATTCTGTGGCACCCTTGACAATTCACATGCATGTGACTCACAATTTTGACACTCAAAATGTACATCATAGCCAGTACGGGGATCGAACCCATGACCTTGGCGTTATTAGCACCAACTGAGCTAACCGGCCATTTGCTATTTTGCTCAATTGTTGAAATGCACCGAGCCTCTGCAAGTGCTGGCACATAAACAAACAAGTCCACCAACAGCATAGCCTGACAAGACTGGACCCTCTAGGTTGCTTCTTGCGGAAATTCCAAACGGCTGGGGAATTAGCTCAAATGCTTTGCATGCATGAGGTAGTGGGATCGATGCCTGCATTCTCCAAAAGCAAATTCTTTCATGGATTCAAGAAAACTCCAGTTCACACTTCATGCAGCCTTGTCTTATGACAACCTACTGTCATGTAAACAATGACAAGAAACTGTCATGTAACAATGACAAGAAACTCTCATGTAACACTGATGTCACAATGTCAGATGAAAAAGAAAGACATTACTTACTTTCAGAGGAGCAGCGTATCACACACTCTAACCAACTGAGCTAACCGGCCGCTGGCTACAGAGCACAATTGTTGAGATGCACCGAGCCTCTGTAAGTGCTGGAGCACAAACTAACAAGTCCACCAACAGCATAGCCTGACAAGACTGGACACTCTTGGTTGCTCCTTGTGGCAATTCCAAACAGCTGGGGAATTTGATCAATTGGTATTGTGTTTGCTTAGCATGCTATAGTTAGTGGGATCGATTCCCGCAATCCCCAAAAACAATTTTTGTTGTGGATCCAAGAAAGCTCCAGTTCACACTTCATGCAGCCTTGTCTTACGACAACCTACTGTCATGTAACAATGACAAGCAACTTTCCTGTAACACTGATGTCAAAATGTCAGATGAAAAAGCAAGAAATCACTTACTTTCAGAGGAGCAGCGTAGCACACACCATTGAGGCCCACAAACAAAGCTGTGGATAGTTTCCTTGAAGCCAGAGCATGAAGATAGAACAAATACAAGTGCCGAAACCAGGGATCGAACCAGGGACCTTTAGATCTTCAGTCTAACGCTCTCCCAACTGAGCTATTTCGGCATTTCACTAATTTTAATTCTGTGGCACCCTTGACAATTCACATGCATGTGACTCACAATTTTGACACTCAAAATGTACATCATAGCCAGTACGGGGATCGAACCCATGACCTTGGCGTTATTAGCACCACACTCTAACCAACTGAGCTAACCGGCCGCTGGCTACAGAGCACAATTGTTGAGATGCACCGAGCCTCTGTAAGTGCTGGAGCACAAACTAACAAGTCCACCAACAGCATAGCCTGACAAGACTGGACACTCTTGGTTGCTCCTTGTGGCAATTCCAAACAGCTGGGGAATTTGATCAATTGGTATTGTGTTTGCTTAGCATGCTATAGTTAGTGGGATCGATTCCCGCAATCCCCAAAAACAATTTTTGTTGTGGATCCAAGAAAGCTCCAGTTCACACTTCATGCAGCCTTGTCTTACGACAACCTACTGTCATGTAACAATGACAAGCAACTTTCCTGTAACACTGATGTCAAAATGTCAGATGAAAAAGCAAGAAATCACTTACTTTCAGAGGAGCAGCGTAGCACACACCATTGAGGCCCACAAACAAAGCTGTGGATAGTTTCCTTGAAGCCAGAGGATGAAGATAGAACAAATACAAATGCCAAAACCAGGGATCGAACCAGGGACCTTTAGATCTTCAGTCTAACGCTCTCCCAACTGAGCTATTTCGGCATTTCACTAATTTTAATTCTGTGGCACCCTTGACAATTCACATGCATGTGACTCACAGTTTTGACACTCAAAATGTACATCATAGCCAGTACGGGGATCGAACCCATGACCTTGGCGTTATTAGCACCACACTCTAACCAACTGAGCTAACCGGCCATTTGCTATTTTGCTCAATTGTTGAAATGCACCGAGCCTCTGCAAGTGCTGGCACATAAACAAACAAGTCCACCAACAGCATAGCCTGACGAGACTGGACCCTCTAGGTTGCTTCTTGCGGAAATTCCAAACGGCTGGGGAATTAGCTCAAATGCTTTGCATGCGTGTGGTAGTGGGATCGATGCCTGCATTCTCCAAAAGCAAATTCTTTCATGGATCCAAGAAAACTCCAGTTCACACTTCATGCAGCCTTGTCTTACGACAACCTACTGTCATGTAAACAATGACAAGAAACTGTCATGTAACAATGACAAGAAACTCTCATGTAACACTGATGTCACAATGTCAGATGAAAAAGAAAGACATTACTTACTTTCAGAGGAGCAGCGTATCACACACTCTAACCAACTGAGCTAACCGGCCGCTGGCTACAGAGCACAATTGTTGAGATGCACCGAGCCTCTGTAAGTGCTGGAGCACAAACTAACAAGTCCACCAACAGCATAGCCTGACAAGACTGGACACTCTTGGTTGCTCCTTGTGGCAATTCCAAACAGCTGGGGAATTTGATCAATTGGTATTGTGTTTGCTTAGCATGCTATAGTTAGTGGGATCGATTCCCGCAATCCCCAAAAACAATTTTTGTTGTGGATCCAAGAAAGCTCCAGTTCACACTTCATGCAGCCTTGTCTTACGACAACCTACTGTCATGTAACAATGACAAGCAACTTTCCTGTAACACTGATGTCAAAATGTCAGATGAAAAAGCAAGAAATCACTTACTTTCAGAGGACCAGCGTAGCACACACCATTGAGGCCCACAAACAAAGCTGTGGATAGTTTCCTTGAAGCCAGAGCATGAAGATAGAACAAATACAAATGCCGAAACCAGGGATCGAACCAGGGACCTTTAGATCTTCAGTCTAACGCTCTCCCAACTGAGCTATTTCGGCATTTCACTAATTTTAATTCTGTGGCACCCTTGACAATTCACATGCATGTGACTCACAATTTTGACACTCAAAATGTACATCATAGCCAGTACGGGGATCGAACCCATGACCTTGGCGTTATTAGCACCAACTGAGCTAACCGGCCATTTGCTATTTTGCTCAATTGTTGAAATGCACCGAGCCTCTGCAAGTGCTGGCACATAAACAAACAAGTCCACCAACAGCATAGCCTGACAAGACTGGACCCTCTAGGTTGCTTCTTGCGGAAATTCCAAACGGCTGGGGAATTAGCTCAAATGCTTTGCATGCATGAGGTAGTGGGATCGATGCCTGCATTCTCCAAAAGCAAATTCTTTCATGGATTCAAGAAAACTCCAGTTCACACTTCATGCAGCCTTGTCTTATGACAACCTACTGTCATGTAAACAATGACAAGAAACTGTCATGTAACAATGACAAGAAACTCTCATGTAACACTGATGTCACAATGTCAGATGAAAAAGAAAGACATTACTTACTTTCAGAGGAGCAGCGTATCACACACTCTAACCAACTGAGCTAACCGGCCGCTGGCTACAGAGCACAATTGTTGAGATGCACCGAGCCTCTGTAAGTGCTGGAGCACAAACTAACAAGTCCACCAACAGCATAGCCTGACAAGACTGGACACTCTTGGTTGCTCCTTGTGGCAATTCCAAACAGCTGGGGAATTTGATCAATTGGTATTGTGTTTGCTTAGCATGCTATAGTTAGTGGGATCGATTCCCGCAATCCCCAAAAACAATTTTAGTTGTGGATCCAAGAAAGCTCCAGTTCACACTTCATGCAGCCTTGTCTTACGACAACCTACTGTCATGTAACAATGACAAGCAACTTTCCTGTAACACTGATGTCAAAATGTCAGATGAAAAAGCAAGAAATCACTTACTTTCAGAGGAGCAGCGTAGCACACACCATTGAGGCCCACAAACAAAGCTGTGGATAGTTTCCTTGAAGCCAGAGCATGAAGATAGAACAAATACAAATGCCGAAACCAGGGATCGAACCAGGGACCTTTAGATCTTCAGTCTAACGCTCTCCCAACTGAGCTATTTCGGCATTTCACTAATTTTAATTCTGTGGCACCCTTGACAATTCACATGCATGTGACTCACAATTTTGACACTCAAAATGTACATCATAGCCAGTACGGGGATCGAACCCATGACCTTGGCGTTATTAGCACCAACTGAGCTAACCGGCCATTTGCTATTTTGCTCAATTGTTGAAATGCACCGAGCCTCTGCAAGTGCTGGCACATAAACAAACAAGTCCACCAACAGCATAGCCTGACAAGACTGGACCCTCTAGGTTGCTTCTTGCGGAAATTCCAAACGGCTGGGGAATTAGCTCAAATGCTTTGCATGCATGAGGTAGTGGGATCGATGCCTGCATTCTCCAAAAGCAAATTCTTTCATGGATTCAAGAAAACTCCAGTTCACACTTCATGCAGCCTTGTCTTATGACAACCTACTGTCATGTAAACAATGACAAGAAACTGTCATGTAACAATGACAAGAAACTCTCATGTAACACTGATGTCACAATGTCAGATGAAAAAGAAAGACATTACTTACTTTCAGAGGAGCAGCGTATCACACACTCTAACCAACTGAGCTAACCGGCCGCTGGCTACAGAGCACAATTGTTGAGATGCACCGAGCCTCTGTAAGTGCTGGAGCACAAACTAACAAGTCCACCAACAGCATAGCCTGACAAGACTGGACACTCTTGGTTGCTCCTTGTGGCAATTCCAAACAGCTGGGGAATTTGATCAATTGGTATTGTGTTTGCTTAGCATGCTATAGTTAGTGGGATCGATTCCCGCAATCCCCAAAAACAATTTTTGTTGTGGATCCAAGAAAGCTCCAGTTCACACTTCATGCAGCCTTGTCTTACGACAACCTACTGTCATGTAACAATGACAAGCAACTTTCCTGTAACACTGATGTCAAAATGTCAGATGAAAAAGCAAGAAATCACTTACTTTCAGAGGAGCAGCGTAGCACACACCATTGAGGCCCACAAACAAAGCTGTGGATAGTTTCCTTGAAGCCAGAGCATGAAGATAGAACAAATACAAGTGCCGAAACCAGGGATCGAACCAGGGACCTTTAGATCTTCAGTCTAACGCTCTCCCAACTGAGCTATTTCGGCATTTCACTAATTTTAATTCTGTGGCACCCTTGACAATTCACATGCATGTGACTCACAATTTTGACACTCAAAATGTACATCATAGCCAGTACGGGGATCGAACCCATGACCTTGGCGTTATTAGCACCACACTCTAACCAACTGAGCTAACCGGCCATTTGCTATTATGCTCAATTGTTGAAATGCACCGAGCCTCTGCAAGTGCTGGCACATAAACAAACAAGTCCACCAACAGCATAGCCTGACAAGACTGGACCCTCTAGGTTGCTTCTTGCGGAAATTCCAAACGTCTGGGGAATTAGCTAAAATGCTTTGCATGCATGAGGTAGTGGGATCGATGCCTGCATTCTCCAAAAGCAAATTCTTTCATGGATTCAAGAAAACTCCAGTTCACACTTCATGCAGCCTTGTCTTATGACAACCTACTGTCATGTAAACAATGACAAGAAACTGTCATGTAACAATGACAAGAAACTCTCATGTAACACTGATGTCACAATGTCAGATGAAAAAGAAAGACATTACTTACTTTTAGAGGAGCAGCGTATCACACACTCTAACCAACTGAGCTAACCGGCCGCTGGCTACAGAGCACAATTGTTGAGATGCACCGAGCCTCTGCAAGTGCTGGAGCACAAACTAACAAGTCCACCAACAGCATAGCCTGAACAGACTGGACACTCTTGGTTGCTCCTTGTGGCAATTCCAAACAGCTGGGGAATTTGATCAATTGGTATTGTGTTTGCTTAGCATGCGTGGGATCGATTCCCGCAATCCCCAAAAACATTTTTTTTTGTGGATCCAAGAAAGCCCCACTTCACACTTCATGCAGCCTTGTCTTACGACAACCTACTGTCATGTAACAATGACAAGCAACTTTCCTGTAACACTGATGTCAAAATGTCAGATGAAAAAGCAAGAAATTACTTACTTTCAGAGGAGCAGCGTAGCACACACCATTGAGGCCCACAAACAAAGCTGTGGATAGTTTCCTTGAAGCCAGAGCATGAAGAAAGAACAAATACAAATGCCGAAACAGGGACCTTTAGTCTAACGCTCTCCCAACTGAGCTATTTCGGCAATTCACTAATTTTAATTCTGCGGCACCCTTGACAATTCACATGCATGTGACTCACAATTTTGACACTCAAAATGTACATCATAGCCAGTACGGGGATCGAACCCATGACCTTGGCGTTATTAGCACCACACTCTAACCAACTGAGCTAACCAGCCATTTGCTATTTTCCTCAATTGTGGCAATGCACCGAGCCTCTGCAAGTGCTGGCACGTAAACAAACAAGTCCACCAACAGCATAGCCTGACGAGACTGGACCCTCTAGGTTGCTTCTTGCGGAAATTCCAAACGGCTGGGGAATTAGCTCAAATGCTTTGCATGCGTGAGGTAGTGGGATCGATGCCTGCATTCTCCAAAAGCAAGAAACTCTCATGTAACACTGATGTCACAATGTCAGATGAAAAAGAAAGACATTACTTATTTTCAGAGAGCAGCGTATCACACACTCTAACCAACTGAGCTAACCGGCCGCTGGCTACAGAGCACAATTGTTGAGATGCACCGAGCCTCTGCAAGTGCTGGACCACAAACTAACAAGTCCACCAACATCATAGCCTGACAAGAATGGACACTCTTGGTTGCTCCTTGTGGCAATTCCAAACAGCTGGGGCATTTGATCAATTGGTATTATGTTTGCTTAGCATGCTGTCGGTACACAGGATCCAAGAAAACTCCAAGAAAGTGGAAGAAATTGCATATACTGTAGCCATAATTTGTAGCACAGATTGTTGGATGAAATACAAACTAACCTTGCTTACTTATTTCAAAGCGAGGGCACATATTTCAGCCTTGTGGGAAAAAAAGGACAAAGAGTTGAAATTCCACAAGGCAGTGACAAAAAGCTTACAGCACCTGGTATTCCCAGGAAGTCTCCCATCCAAATAATAACCAGGCCCGACCCTGCTTAGCTTCCGAGATCGGACGAGATCAGGCGTGCTCAGGCCGGTGTGGCCGTAAGCGAAAGGTAATCTCAAAAAGTGGAAGAAATTGCATATACTGTAGCCATAATTTGTAGCACAGATTGTTGGATGAAATACAAACAAACCTTGCTTACTTATTTCAAAGCGAGGGCACATATTTCAGCCTTGTGGGAAAAAACGGACAAAGAGTTGAAATTCCACAAGGCAGTGACAAAAAGCTTACAGCACCTGGTATTCCCAGGCGGTCTCCCATCCAAGTACTAACCAGGCCTGACCCTGCTTAGCTTCCGAGATCGGACGAGATAAGGCGTACTTTTTTTTATTTTTTTTTATTATGAAAAATCGCACAATATTTGCAACATTCAGTCAGTAATAATTGAGGATGAACAATTCACCCTTTTAATAACATCAGAAGAGTAATAGAAGAAAACCAATTTAAAACACAGTCATTCACTAATTCCAATTAATAATTAAATGCAAGTTTCCCATTTGACATTATTTCAATAAAAGTACTCCCCCACACAAACAGTTTTTCAAAATTTCCTCCACCGTATTTATATATTATCTCTGTATCATTTTCTAAAGTCCTCCTAAAAAGACCTTCCACACTCACACATTTCCCTTCATAATGACCCATATTCCTTCTTTGTCTTACAGCATATCTAGCATGACTTAAAACATAATTAACCAAATTAAAATTCAAAACTTTACTTTTCCCATTAATACCAAAAAGAAAGAATCTCTTCCATTCCACCCCATTAAAAATCTCCTCCCCCCAATGTTTTACTAAAAGCCCTTTTAAAAACTCATGAAAATCTTTTAACCTGCTACATTCAACAAAAAAGTGCATAAAATGTTCCACCCCTGTACCACAAATATCACATTCTCTTTTAATATCCCTATTTATTTGATGCAAAACCACATTTGTAAAAATCCTATTATGTTTCAATTTAAAATCATTGTCTTCACACTCTATAGAATTATATTTTACATTTACATTCTTCCATATTGATTTCACATCCATATTTGCAAACACCCTAGACCACACTTTTTCCGACGCAGGAACTTTTATCTCTTTTAAAATACATTTACTATAAACCATTTTAACTTTTAAACCTGATAAATCATGTTTCTCCCCATTACTTTCATAATATAAAACCGGTAAACCCTCTAGATCTTTTAGCCACCTCTGTATTTATTAAAATCACCCACTCCCCAGGAATACATCCTAATATTTTCTTGTACATATTCTCCACAGTAGTTTTACTAATCTCTTCATCTATTTCAACCACATTATCATATATTGCCTGCAACGGAAGGAACCCAGGAATTACCTCATATACAGTACAATGTCACCTATCTGCCTCATCCCAGCCCTCATAAAATATTTACAAAACAACGTCATATTATTACACTTTATCTTTGGATTTAAAAATATCGGTTGACATAAAATATCTTCTAAAATGGTACATTCATAATAAATATTTGGTAAAAATTGCCCCCAAGCCTCAAACACTTCTCTATAAAACAACGGTATATTTCCTAACATTTCTTTCTTCATACTCATCAATAAACCATTGTCCCCCACCCTCCCTACCTCTTGCAAATAATCTTTAAAAAACCTTTTCCACCCATAATCCAATTCACCAAATAAATATTTCCGTACCATTTTGACTCTAATTGCAGTTTTCCTTACACTTAAATCTACCAACTTCAAACCCCCCTCCTCATAACCTGCAATCAAAGTTTTAAAAGCAATTTTCACCCCCTTCCCGTCCCATAAAAAATCAACTAAAATCTTATTCATTTCAGATAAAACCCATTCTGGCATATCCAAAACATTCATTACATAAATAAAAATTGACATCAACAAGGAATTTATCACAATGACTTTCCCTTTTAACTTCAAAGACCTCCCCCTCCATATATTTACTACCTTCCTAACTTTATTTATCACACCACTCCATGTCAAATCCCTAGCTTCTATTTCGTTCACCCCTAAAAACACTCCTAACACCTTAAAATAATCTTTTACCACCTTAAAAGTAAAATTCCCCTCATTAATCTTCCCAATATACATTACAACTGACTTCTCCATGTTAACCTTTGCACCTGATGCTTGTCCATATACTTTAAAACACTCCATCACCCTTTTTACACTTCCCTCATCTCTAACTGTTATAGTGGTATCATCTGCGTATTGATGAATCAAACTAAAACCTTCTTGTGGAGTCTGTACACAATTTATAAGATGGTGGAAGTAATTCTTCCACCATCCAGCCTTGAAATCAACCCACTCCCCTCCACAAAAGCTTTATCAAAACATTCCCTTCCATAACAATGAAACGTATCTATATGCTTCTTAAACAATACTACAAAAATATCCCACACCCTTACCCTCTTCCCCTCAAAAAAAGCACAATTCCTCCTACAAAAAATAGCATACCTCACAAAACTCAAAGCAACATTTAACAAAACAACATTAACACCCTCACATTTACCAGCCACGCCAAATAACACCAATTCATTCCACACATATTTTTTACAAATATCACCCTTCCAGTTTCTATGTATCATTCCCTTTACCTTACAAAATAAACATTTTAACTTTTAACATTCCACAAACAAATGTATTACATTTTCCGGTAACTCACCACATAGATCACATTCTCTTTTTATTTCCCTATTGATTTGATGTAACACCACCTTTGTATATATACGATTATGCCTTATTTTAAAATCATTACTTTCACATTCCATTCTATTATATTTTACATTTAAAGTTTTCCATGTCTTTTTTACGTCCAAAGTTGGAAAAATTCCTTTCCAAACTTTCTCTGCAGCTGGCCTTTTCACATTTTTCTCTACCATTATTTTATAGAATTGTTTCACCGGGATACTAGATAACTGAGCCTTCTCCTTACTGTTACCAATAAATAAATTAGGAAAGACAAATAAATCTTCTCTAACAACTTCACTATTTATTAAATCCACCCATGTGTTTGGTATACTTTCTTTTATCTTCTCGTACATATTCTTCACTGTTCCCCTACCCACCTCTACATCCCATTCATGGATGGTGTCAAAAATAGCTTCTTCAGGAAAAAAACCTGGAATTACCTCATATGTGTAATCTTTTATCTGTCTAAGACCTGCACTCATGAATACTTCACTATATAACACCTTTTCTTCGTACTTAATTTTCTCATTTAGAAAAACAGGATGATTCATAATTAGGTCAATATGCCCACACTCATAATACACATTAGGCAACAACTCTGCCCATGCATTTAGCACTTCTTTATAAAAATCTGGTACCTTTTCACACATCTTCCTTTTAAGACCCATCAACAAACCATTATCTTCACATCCACCACTCTCATCTAAATAGACTTTGAAAAAATGTTTCCAGCCATAATCTAAACTGTCATATAAATATTTCTTTACTGTTTTTATCCTAATAGCTTTTCTTTTAATGTCAAAAGTTTTAAACCTCCATCATCATAGTCCGCTATCAATGTTTTCTGCGCAATTCTAACACCTTTACCATCCCATATAAAATTAGACACCACATTATTCAATTCATTTATAACCCACTCTGGCATGTCTAGAACTCCCAAAATATACACAAGTTTAGATGATACCAAAGCATTTACTACAATTACTTTACCTTTTAACTTTAATTTTCTATTTTTCCAGAAATTCAAAGTTAGCTTGATTTTATTGAGGATCCCCGTCCAAGTTATATCCCTTGCCTCTTTCTCCTTTACACCAATATTTACTCCGAGCACCTTCATAAAATCCTTAGCTACCTTAAATGGAATCTCACACTTATTTGCATTGATATCCCCCAAAAACATAATTTCCGTCTTCTCTATATTAACTTCAGCCCCCGATGCCTTACAGTAGATATCTATGATTTTCATAATGCTTTCAATGCTACCTACATCCTTCACAGTAAAAGTAGTGTCATCAGTGTACTGATGTATAACACTGACACCACCACCTGGGATTCCAACACCCCTCACCTCTTTGTCTCCAAGTATTAAAACAGCTAAAGGTTCCGTAGAAACACTGTACAATAGAGCTGACAAAGGACAACCCTGCCTTACTTACCTCTCTATAGGGAAAGTATCTGTTAACACTCCGTTACATTTAACACAACTTTTTGCTCCACTATACAACAAGTTAATCCAAGATACAAATTTTGGCCCAAAACCAAACCTCTCCAAAGTCTGTAGCAGAAAACTATGTTCCACTTTATCAAAAGCTTTCTTAAAATCTAAACTTAAAACTATACCACCTTCATTTTTCATTTGCTTAACAACATCTCTAATTGTACAAATTACATCTGCAACATCTCTTCCAGGTATTCAGTAGGCTTGTGTTGATGTAATAATACGTCCAATCACCTTTTTCATCCTATTAGCTAAAACTTGAGTCAGTATTTTATAATCTGAATTTAGAAGACTAATAGGCCTATAATTTTCTAACTTTAACCTACTGCCTCTATTTTTAAATAAGATGGTTAACATACCAATTGACATAGACTCAGGGATTTCCTTATTCTCTTCCATATACTGAAAAACCTTCAATAAAATGGGTGCCAAAGTATCCACAAAATCTTTATAGAATTAATTTGTTAAACCATCCAAACCTGGACTTTTATTTCCTTGAGTGTTCTCAATTGCTTCCTTGATTTCTATAATTGAAATCTCTTCATCACACATCCTTCTATCTGCCTGAGATACTTTGGCACTGATTTTCTCCAACACTTTTGCAACACACACTTTGTCCACATCATTCTTTTTATAAAGATTTCTGTAAAAGGATTCAACTGAATCTACGATATCAACAAAATCATTTACCTTTACACCTTTTTCATTTTCCAATTCTAAAATATAACTCTTAAATTGCTTTCGTTTTTCAAGAAAAGGAAGTACATTTCTCTCCCTCCAAGGCATACTGTGCCTTACTCCTAACAATAGCACCTAAACATTTCTTTTTTTCATAAAACCCTAGCTCTGCATGGATTTTCAAATAGTTCTCAACATCATAGTCTGGATCAGCATCGGCCTTTTCAAGTTCACGTAACATCCTATTTCTAAGCATTTTTTCTTTCACCTTATCTACACGGTTACGATTTTTAAAGTACCTAATACTCCTGTTTTTTGCTTTAACTTTCACTTCCTCCCACCATAAACACACATTCTCCTATCTGAAATGACATTACTGCATGATCACTGTATGCTGTAAAGTTATATGACATCTTCTGAACCTGCTGTATCACATCTTCTTTTACTAAACATAAATCAATTCTGCATTGTTTTAGTTCATTTAACACCACCTGCCTTCTCGAAAACACTCTTCTATTTAAATGTTCAGCCCTCCATATATCTACAAGATTCTCATTTTTCATTAATTCCCATAAAGCATTTCTAGACGAATCATGTTTGAAACTATCACATCTCGAGACATCCATTCTAATACACTTCACGTTAAAATCTCCTACCAGTATACAATTTTCTGAACACAGTGATCTTAGGTTATTAAACATATCTCTCCTTTCCGATTCAATATTCGAAGCATAAACATTAATTAGACGAAAAATGACATTTTGCACTTCAAACTCAATAACAATAAGTCTGCCCTGATTATCTGTATATACCTGCTTGACATTTTGAACCACATCATTTTTTACCAAAATAGCTACTCCACATGTTTTTTCACTTCCGTGACTACAAAACATTAGCTCAGACCATTTGCTCTTAATCTCCAACATTTTGGAGTCTGTCCAATTAGTCTCTTGAAAACACCACGTCAGCTTTCACAGACACCAAAACCTGCTCCAATTTGTTCATATTTCTCAGACTGTTCCCATTTAGTGATGCAACTTTAATCATTGTTAATGTATGCAGAAATATAGTCAAAGACAAACATGTCATTTCAAAATAGACTTTTTCTTTTTACCAGATCCCATCACCTCCCAAGCTTTCGTCAATTATCTCTTATTTCTAGCAAACAGCTGAAAATCCTCACTCTCTATTTCTTCGTCCGACTCATGACTTGGACTTATGAGGGGAGCAACATTCAAGCCTTTTGTAAAATGCGCTTTAACCGTGCCGTCAACTCCAGTGGACCCAGCCCTCTCCTTGGTGTCATTTTCACACAGGCTTAAAGCTGGTTCAGGCACCTGAGAAGTACCTTGCACCATCTCTACCTGTGTGTCTAATTCACCAATCCTGTGCTGCTGCTCCACCTTGTCAGCAGCAGAGACCAAGACTGCGTCTCGAGTACTGCCAGAAGGAATTGCATACTCTCCAAGCACATCTATAGCTGTCTCTGGAATCACCTGCGACACACTTTCCATATCACTCTCTAATTCTCTCTCCATAGCCACACTCCCCTCATCTTCTTCAGTAATGAAATAAGAAATAAGACATCACTCCCCTTCTTACATTTATATCTGTCCTTAGGTCTGTCACACCTTCTACATATATCACCGATGTTCGAACATTCCCTGGCATAATGCCCTTGTTCACCACATTTATGACATATAAATTCTGGACATTCTTTAAGTATGTGTCCCGGTTGAATACACAGTCTACATACCTTAACTTGGTTATCGTGGATCACTCGGAAATATTCAAATCCTTCGACAGTATTGAACTTTGTTGAGTAAGGCAATGATTGCACGCTGTCCGTAAACTTCACCTTACAAAATCTCGTCCCGTCCACAATGTCCGTTACTGGCCACATCCTCCTCTTGATTGGTGTTGTCGCATTCACTTTCCATCCTTGTAATTTCTCATATATTTCATCATCCGTAATATATGCTGGCAAGTTCAAAAAGGACACCACAGGTTCATCGTTCCCCAGTTCTTTCGCCATGACTTGACAGCTCTTTATTTTTAAACAATGACAAGAAACTGTCATGTAACAATGACAAGAAACTCTCATGTAACACTGATGTCACAATGTCAGATGAAAAAGAAAGACATTACTTACTTTCAGAGGAGCAGCGTATCACACACTCTAACCAACTGAGCTAACCGGCCGCTGGCTACAGAGCACAATTGTTGAGATGCACCGAGCCTCTGCAAGTGCTGGAGCACAAACTAACAAGTCCACCAACAGCATAGCCTGACAAGACTGGACACTCTTGGTTGCTCCTTGTGGCAATTCAAAACAGCTGGGGAATTTGATCAATTGGTATTGTGTTTGCTTAGCATGCTATAGTTAGTGGGATCGATTCCCGCATTTCCCAAAAACATTTTTTTTTGTGGATCCAAGAAAGCTCCAGTTCACACTTCATGCAGCCTTGTCTTTCGACAACCTACTGTCATGTAACAATGACAAGCAACTTTCCTGTAACACTGATGTCAAAATGTCAGATGAAAAAGCAAGAAATTACTTACTTTCAGAGGAGCAGCGTAGCACACACCATTGAGGCCCACAAACAAAGCTGTGGATAGTTTCCTTGAAGCCAGAGCATGAAGAAAGAACAAATACAAATGCCGAAACAGGGACCTTTAGATCTTCAGTCTAACGCTCTCCCAACTGAGCTATTTCGGCAATTCACTAATTTTAATTCTGTGGCACCCTTGACAATTCACATGCATGTGACTCACAATTTTGACACTCAAAATGTACATCATAGCCAATATGGGGATCGAACCCATGACCTTGGCGTTATTAGCACCACACTCTAACCAACTCAGCTAACTGGCCATTTGCTATTTTGCTCAATTGTTGAAATGCACCGAGCCTCTGCAAGTGCTGGCACGTAAACAAACAAGTCCACCAACAGCATAGCCTGACAAGACTGGACCTTCTAGGTTGCTTCTTGCGGAAATTCCAAACGGCTGGGGAATTAGCTCAAATGCTTTGCATGCGTGAGGTAGTGGGATCGATGCCTGCATTCTCCAAAAGCAAATTCTTTAATGGATCCAAGAAAACTACAGTTCACACTTCATGCAGCCTTGTCTTACGACAACCTACTGTCATGTAAACAATGACAAGAAACTTTCCTGTAACACTGATGTCAAAATGTCAGATGAAAAAGCAAGAAATTACTTACTTTCAGAGGAGCAGCGTAGCACACACCATTGAGGCCCACAAACAAAGCTGTGGATAGTTTCCTTGAAGCCAGAGCATGAAGTAAGAAAAAATACAAATGCCAAAACCCGGGATTGAACCAGGGACCTTTAGATCTTCAGTCTAACGCTCTCCCAACTGAGCTATTTCGGCAATTCACTAATTTTAATTCTGTGGCACCCTTGACAATTCACATGCATGTGACTCACAATTTTGACACTCAAAATGTACATCATAACCAGTACGGGGATCGAACCCATGACCTTGGCATTATTAGCACCACACTCTAACCAACTGAGCTAACCAGCCATTTGCTATTTTGCTCAATTGTGGCAATGCACCGAGCCTCTGCAAGTGCTGGCACGTAAACAAACAAGTCCAACAACAGCATAGCCTGACGAGACTGGACCCTCTAGGTTGCTTCTTGCGGAAATTCCAAACGGCTGGGGAATTAGCTCAAATGCTTTGCATGCGTGAGGTAGTGGGATCGATGCCTGCATTCTCCAAAAGCAAATTCTTTCATGGATCCAAGAAAACTCCAGTTCACACTTCATGCAGCCTTGTCTTACGACAACCTACTGTCATGTAAACAATGACAAGAAACTGTCATGTAACAATGACAAGAAACTCTCATGTAACACTGATGTCACAATGTCAGATGAAAAAGAAAGACATTACTTACTTTCAGAGGAGCAGCGTATCACACACTCTAACCAACTGAGCTAACCGGCCGCTGGCTACAGAGCACAATTGTTGAGATGCACCGAGCCTCTGCAAGTGCTGGAGCACAAACTAACAAGTCCACCAACAGCATAGCCTGACAAGACTGGACACTCTTGGTTGCTCCTTGTGGCAATTCAAAACAGCTGGGGAATTTGATCAATTGGTATTGTGTTTGCTTAGCATGCTATAGTTAGTGGGATCGATTCCCGCATTTCCCAAAAACAATTTTTGTTGTGGATCCAAGAAAGCTCCAGTTCACACTTCATGCAGCCTTGTCTTTCGACAACCTACTGTCATGTAACAATGACAAGCAACTTTCCTGTAACACTGATGTCAAAATGTCAGATGAAAAAGCAAGAAATTACTTACTTTCAGAGGAGCAGCGTAGCACACACCATTGAGGCCCACAAACAAAGCTGTGGATAGTTTCCTTGAAGCCAGAGCATGAAGAAAGAACAAATACAAATGCCGAAACAGGGACCTTTAGATCTTCAGTCTAACACTCTCCCAACTGAGCTATTTCGGCAATTCACTAATTTTAATTCTGTGGCACCCTTGACAATTCACATGCATGTGACTCACAATTTTGACACTCAAAATGTACATCATAGCCAATATGGGGATCGAACCCATGACCTTGGTGTTATTAGCACCACACTCTAACCAACTCAGCTAACTGGCCATTTGCTATTTTGCTCAATTGTTGAAATGCACCGAGCCTCTGCAAGTGCTGGCACGTAAACAAACAAGTCCACCAACAGCATAGCCTGACAAGACTGGACCTTCTAGGTTGCTTCTTGCGGAAATTCCAAACGGCTGGGGAATTAGCTCAAATGCTTTGCATGCGTGAGGTAGTGGGATCGATGCCTGCATTCTCCAAAAGCAAATTCTTTAATGGATCCAAGAAAACTACAGTTCACACTTCATGCAGCCTTGTCTTACGACAACCTACTGTCATGTACACAATGACAAGAAACTTTCCTGTAACACTGATGTCAAAATGTCAGATGAAAAAGCAAGAAATTACTTACTTTCAGAGGAGCAGCGTAGCACACACCATTGAGGCCCACAAACAAAGCTGTGGATAGTTTCCTTGAAGCCAGAGCATGAAGTAAGAAAAAATACAAATGCCGAAACCCGGGATTGAACCAGGGACCTTTAGATCTTCAGTCTAACGCTCTCCCAACTGAGCTATTTCAGCAATTCACTAATTTTAATTCTGTGGCACCCTTGACAATTCACATGCATGTGACTCACAATTTTGACACTCAAAATGTACATCATAGCCAGTACGGGGATCGAACCCATGACCTTGGCGTTATTAGCACCACACTCTAACCAACTGAGCTAACCAGCCATTTGCTATTTTGCTCAATTGTGGCAATGCACCGAGCCTCTGCAAGTGCTGGCACGTAAACAAACAAGTCCACCAACAGCATAGCCTGACGAGACTGGACCCTCTAGGTTGCTTCTTGCGGAAATTCCAAACGGCTGGGGAATTAGCTCAAATGCTTTGCATGCGTGAGGTAGTGGGATCGATGCCTGCATTCTCCAAAAGCAAATTCTTTCATGGATCCAAGAAAACTCCAGTTCACACTTCATGCAGCCTTGTCTTACGACAACCTACTGTCATGTAAACAATGACAAGAAACTGTCATGTAACAATGACAAGAAACTCTCATGTAACACTGATGTCACAATGTCAGATGAAAAAGAAAGACATTACTTACTTTCAGAGGAGCAGCGTATCACACACTCTAACCAACTGAGCTAACCGGCCGCTGGCTACAGAGCACAATTGTTGAGATGCACCGAGCCTCTGCAAGTGCTGGAGCACAAACTAACAAGTCCACCAACAGCATAGCCTGACAAGACTGGACACTCTTGGTTGCTCCTTGTGGCAATTCAAAACAGCTGGGGAATTTGATCAATTGGTATTGTGTTTGCTTAGCATGCTATAGTTAGTGGGATCGATTCCCGCATTTCCCAAAAACATTTTTTTTTGTGGATCCAAGAAAGCTCCAGTTCACACTTCATGCAGCCTTGTCTTTCGACAACCTACTGTCATGTAACAATGACAAGCAACTTTCCTGTAACACTGATGTCAAAATGTCAGATGAAAAAGCAAGAAATTACTTACTTTCAGAGGAGCAGCGTAGCACACACCATTGAGGCCCACAAACAAAGCTGTGGATAGTTTCCTTGAAGCCAGAGCATGAAGAAAGAACAAATACAAATGCCGAAACAGGGACCTTTAGATCTTCAGTCTAACGCTCTCCCAACTGAGCTATTTCGGCAATTCACTAATTTTAATTCTGTGGCACCCTTGACAATTCACATGCATGTGACTCACAATTTTGACACTCAAAATGTACATCATAGCCAATATGGGGATCGAACCCATGACCTTGGCGTTATTAGCACCACACTCTAACCAACTCAGCTAACTGGCCATTTGCTATTTTGCTCAATTGTTGAAATGCACCGAGCCTCTGCAAGTGCTGGCACGTAAACAAACAAGTCCACCAACAGCATAGCCTGACAAGACTGGACCTTCTAGGTTGCTTCTTGCGGAAATTCCAAACGGCTGGGGAATTAGCTCAAATGCTTTGCATGCGTGAGGTAGTGGGATCGATGCCTGCATTCTCCAAAAGCAAATTCTTTAATGGATCCAAGAAAACTACAGTTCACACTTCATGCAGCCTTGTCTTACGACAACCTACTGTCATGTAAACAATGACAAGAAACTTTCCTGTAACACTGATGTCAAAATGTCAGATGAAAAAGCAAGAAATTACTTACTTTCAGAGGAGCAGCGTAGCACACACCATTGAGGCCCACAAACAAAGCTGTGGATAGTTTCCTTGAAGCCAGAGCATGAAGAAAGAACAAATACAAATGCCGAAACCCGGGATCGAACCAGGGACCGAATAATCTTCAGTCTAACGCTCTCCCAACTGAGCTATTTCGGCAATTCACTAAATTTAATTCTGTGGCACCCTTGACAATTCACATGCATGTGACTCACAATTTTGACACTCAAAATGTACATCATAACCAGTACGGGGATCAAACCCATGACCTTGGCATTATTAGCACCACACTCTAACCAACTGAGCTAACCAGCCATTTGCTATTTTGCTCAATTGTGGCAATGCACCGAGCCTCTGCAAGTGCTGGCACGTAAACAAACAAGTCCAACAACAGCATAGCCTGACGAGACTGGACCCTCTAGGTTGCTTCTTGCGGAAATTCCAAACGGCTGGGGAATTAGCTCAAATGCTTTGCATGCGTGAGGTAGTGGGATCGATGCCTGCATTCTCCAAAAGCAAATTCTTTCATGGATCCAAGAAAACTCCAGTTCACACTTCATGCAGCCTTGTCTTACGACAACCTACTGTCATGTAAACAATGACAAGAAACTGTCATGTAACAATGACAAGAAACTCTCATGTAACACTGATGTCACAATGTCAGATGAAAAAGAAAGACATGACTTACTTTCAGAGGAGCAGCGTATCACACACTCTAACCAACTGAGCTAACCGGCCGCTGGCTACAGAGCACAATTGTTGAGATGCACCGAGCCTCTGCAAGTGCTGGAGCACAAACTAACAAGTCCACCAACAGCATAGCCTGACAAGACTGGACACTCTTGGTTGCTCCTTGTGGCAATTCAAAACAGCTGGGGAATTTGATCAATTGGTATTGTGTTTGCTTAGCATGCTATAGTTAGTGGGATCGATTCCCGCATTTCCCAAAAACATTTTTTTTTGTGGATCCAAGAAAGCTCCAGTTCACACTTCATGCAGCCTTGTCTTTCGACAACCTACTGTCATGTAACAATGACAAGCAACTTTCCTGTAACACTGATGTCAAAATGTCAGATGAAAAAGCAAGAAATTACTTACTTTCAGAGGAGCAGCGTAGCACACACCATTGAGGCCCACAAACAAAGCTGTGGATAGTTTCCTTGAAGCCAGAGCATGAAGAAAGAACAAATACAAATGCCGAAACAGGGACCTTTAGATCTTCAGTCTAACGCTCTCCCAACTGAGCTATTTCGGCAATTCACTAATTTTAATTCTGTGGCACCCTTGACAATTCACATGCATGTGACTCACAATTTTGACACTCAAAATGTACATCATAGCCAATATGGGGATCGAACCCATGACCTTGGCGTTATTAGCACCACACTCTAACCAACTGAGCTAACTGGCCATTTGCTATTTTGCTCAATTGTTGAAATGCACCGAGCCTCTGCAAGTGCTGGCACGTAAACAAACAAGTCCACCAACAGCATAGCCTGACAAGACTGGACCTTCTAGGTTGCTTCTTGCGGAAATTCCAAACGGCTGGGGAATTAGCTCAAATGCTTTGCATGCGTGAGGTAGTGGGATCGATGCCTGCATTCTCCAAAAGCAAATTCTTTAACCTCTCTGATCTACCGATCCCGGATCCGGGTTTGAATTCAACAACATACGGTGTTCGCCACAAATAGTCATATTAAACATTCATGAAAATACAAGTGTCTCACATGCTTCAAAAGCCTAGAATCTTGCTAATCCAACTGCGTTGTCATATTTAAAAAATAATTTATTGCGAAATAATAAGCTGCGTTTATCTGAGCATAGACCCCCATATCAAACTACTTATTCAACCAGCACTTGCGTAACAAAGTCACAGATTGCATTGAAATAAATCGTTTACCTTTGAAGATCTTGCTCTGGTTGCAATCCCAAGGCTCATTGTTACACAATGAATGGTCGTTTGTTCGGTTAAATCCATGTTTTATAGCCTAACACGAAACATTTTGTGAACGCTTATCTCGTTGAATTTCCTGTCATACAATTTTCAAAGTAACGTCCAACGTAAAGAGACTCTCTTTTCCTCGTCTTTTCCCTCTCTTTCCAGTCATGTTTGGTTTACTTGCAATCAACTCTTTGTTTGGAACGCAATCAACCCTGATGGGCCATTTTGCGGGCTCTATTGATATGGTAATACCGATTGGAAGACAACACGTGAGGAGCCCATTGCGCAGCAATTATATGACCACTGTCTTGTTGATTGACTCTATTTTAACCCAATGACCACTGATCTTCTTGAAATCTAGCTGGGTAGATAGCCAATGAGCAGATGTAACTGGAAATATCCCATGATTCATTGTTGTAAGACAAACCTATTCACTGGATGCTGGCGTAAAGACCGTTCTTTCGCCATTGCCAATTGAACCGTGAAGGAGTGACTCTAATTACGCACAGACGTTTTTCAGTAATTTGCTACTTCAACTGTTTATTTCGCGAATAAAATGGCAAATAAGTCTAAGAAAGCTACCTCTAAGACTAGATACACGAATGTAGAAATTATTTTGGAAGAGATTGACCGGGAAAGTGAGACAGATTTGGCAGAGATTGAAGACTCCATTAGCTCCCATAGTTTCGATTCTGAAACTGAGGCATATTTTTTGAACGGAGAGGACATCGTTTTGGACTGGTAAGTTGCTCTCATGCTAATGCCGTTGTTTGACTTTAATATAAAATATTATTAGTGATTGTTTTTACATTTTATTTGCAAAAATGGCTAAAGTACACGTTAGCTAGCCATTGTGAGTGAGGGCCTGTTTCTTTGAGAACGCATGGTCTACCTAAATAGCCTATTTTGGGGCTGGCCCATTTCACTTTGTCAGTTGATGTGGAACAGCACTTTATATACATGTTTATTATAGCTGTTTTTACATTTTATTAGCAATATATAGCGATGTAATGAAATGGCTAAAGTGCACGTTAGCTTGTCATTGTGAGTGCCTGTTTCTTTGAGAACGCATGGTCTACCCAAATAGCCTATTTTGGGGCTGGCCCATTTCACTTTGTCAGTTGATGTGGAACAGCACTTTATATACATGTTTATTATAGCTGTTTTTACATTTTATTAGCAATATATAGCGATGTAATGAAATGGCTAAAGTGCACGTTAGCTTGTCATTGTGAGTGCCTGTTTCTTTGAGAACGCATGGTCTACCTAAATAGCCTATTTTGGGGCTGGCCCATTTCACTTTGTCAATTGATGTGGAACAGCACTTTATATACATGTTTATTATAGCTGTTTTTACATTTTATTAGCAATATATAGCGATGTAATGAAATGGCTAAAGTGCACGTTAGCTTGTCATTGTGAGTGCCTGTTTCTTTGAGAACGCATGGTCTACCTAAATAGCCTATTTTGGGGCTGGCCCATTTCACTTTGTCAATTGATGTGGAACAGCACTTTATATACATGTTTATTATAGCTGTTTTTACATTTTATTAGCAATATATAGCGATGTAATGAAATGGCTAAAGTGCACGTTAGCTTGTCATTGTGAGTGCCTGTTTCTTTGAGAACGCATGGTCTACCTAAATAGCCTATTTTGAGGCAGGCCCATTTCACTTTGTCAATTGATGTGGAACAGCACTTTATATACATGTTTATTATAGCTGTTTTTACATTTTATTAGCAATATATAGCGATGTAATGAAATGGCTAAAGTGCACGTTAGCTTGTCATTGTGAGTGCCTGTTTCTTTGAGAACGCATGGTCTACCCAAATAGCCTATTTTGGGGCTGGCCCATTTCACTTTGTCAGTTGATGTGGAACAGCACTTTATATACATGTTTATTATAGCTGTTTTTACATTTTATTAGCAATATATAGCGATGTAATGAAATGGCTAAAGTGCACGTTAGCTTGTCATTGTGAGTGCCTGTTTCTTTGAGAACGCATGGTCTACCCAAATAGCCTATTTTGAGGCAGGCCCACATCAATTGCCAAAGTGATATGGAACAGCACTTTATGTTCCCTGTCCTCAATATGCATGTTTATTATAGCTGTTGATACAGGGCTACTCCCTGTACTCTATATGTATGTTTATTATAGCTGTTGATACAGGGCTCATATGTGAAACTATTCTAACTGAACATTTTCTTTCACAGTGGCACTGACTCCGACTGGGAGCCCCCAGTGCCAAGGTGTCCATCCCCCTCTGAAGCTGGTTCATCCAGCTGTACCCCTGCTGTCTCTGGCTCCACACCTCCCGGGCCATCTAGAGGTGTGAAGAGGAAGAGGGGAAGTGTGCCACCCACTAACAGAGGGACAGAAGGGCGTTGGCACACCATCCTAGAAGATGATGTGGAGCCACCACAACCAACTTTCAGGCCGAAAAGGAAGCCAGGACCTCAGGTGAACCGCTCTACCACAGCATCGTCGAGGCCTGCAAGACGTACTTTCAGCCTGCCCAGAACGTGTCAATCGATGAGAGGATGGTAGCCTCAAAGGCAAGAATTGGCCTCAAACAATACATGAGAAACAAACCAACCAAGTGGGGTTACAAGCTGTTTGTTTTGGCTGATTCTGTATGTGCCTACACATGCAATTTCTTTGTCTACGAGGGGAAGAACAGTTTTGCTACCGGTAAGGGACTCAGCTATGACTCTGTAATGGAGTTATTGGATTTTCAACTGCTAGGGAAGGGCTACAAACTGTTTGTGGATAACTTCTACACAAGCCCTACCCTGTTTGCAGACCTAAGGAAGCTGGATGTATGGGCTTGTGGCACCATTCGTACCAACAGGGTGGGCTTTCCGAAGACTAAGGTGAACGACATGCCTAAGCGGGCTGAGCGGGGGAGCATGCGATGGATCCGTGAAGATGGCCTGCTTTTTGTAAAGTGGATGGATACCAGAGAGGTGGTGATGTGCTCCACTATCCACAAGTCCTTCAGTGGGGATCATGTTGTCAGGTGTGTGAAGGTCTGTCTGCAGTCTAGCTGAGCTATATCTTATATCTGGAGTATTTTTTCCTGTCTTATCCGGTGTCTTGTGTGAATTTAAGTCTGCTCTCTTTCTCTCCTTTCTCTCAGTGGACTTGAACCCCTGGGACCATGCTTCAGGACTACCTGACATGATGACTCCTTGCTGTCCCCCAGTCCACCTGGCCTTGCCGCTGTTCCAGTTTCAACTGTTCTGCCTGCGGCTATGGAACCCTAAACTGTACATTTTTTTCTCTTGGGGTGCTGTACTGTTGCACACTCTACAAACACTGTGATCTCCACCCGGCACAGCCAGAAGAGGACTGGCCACCCCTCATTGCCTTGTTTCTTCCTAGGTTTTTGCCTTTCTAGGTTGTTTTTCCTGTTTTTCCTATTTGATACAGGACTGAGGATGTGTAAAAGTGTGTAAATAGTTACCCATGTTACTTTGTAAATGTGTATATATATATTTTTTTTCATAACATTTAAAAAAAAAAAAATGTTTACAAAAAAATTTCAATTTTTTTTTTGAATTTAAAAAAAAAAAAAAAATTCAATTTTTTTTTCAGAAATTTTTAAAATTTCATAAATTTTTTAAATTTTTGTGGGGGGGGTGTGTTAGAATACCATTTTGGTATTTTGTATATAGTTATTGGTTTCAAAATGTGTACTTCACCAATTTGGCCACTTGGGTACATTTGGTCTACTTGTGTGGGACACCTGGGTGACTTTATAATAAATGTTATGTAGCACACTCATTTTGGAAGTTATCATTCTGAAATTTTGCACAAGTACTGTTGCCCTCTTAATTTTTTCAAGAAAATTGTCCCCATCATCTTATCTGAATTTTTGTTTTATCTTGTTCATTTGAAAGATGATGATACAAAAATAAATAGAAAAAACGCATGTTTTTTTCCATAGTTTTATCTAAACCAGATCTAGTGTGTGTTATTCTCCTACATTCAATTCACATTTACACAAACTTCAGAGTGTTTTCTTTCAAATGGTACCAAGAATATGCATATACTTGGTTCTGTGCCTGAGCTACAGGCTGTTAGATTTGGGTATGTCTTCAGGCGGAAATTGCACAAAGTAGGGGGGTAGTTCTAAGAGGTTAATGGATCCAAGAAAACTACAGTTCACACTTCATGCAGCCTTGTCTTACGACAACCTACTGTCATGTAAACAATGACAAGAAACTTTCCTGTAACACTGATGTCAAAATGTCAGATGAAAAAGCAAGAAATTACTTACTTTCAGAGGAGCAGCGTAGCACACACCATTGAGGCCCACAAACAAAGCTGTGGATAGTTTCCTTGAAGCCAGAGCATGAAGAAAGAACAAATACAAATGCCGAAACCCGGGATCGAACCAGGGACCTTATAATCTTCAGTCTAACGCTCTCCCAACTGAGCTATTTCGGCAATTCACTAAATTTAATTCTGTGGCACCCTTGACAATTCACATGCATGTGACTCACAATTTTGACACTCAAAATGTACATCATAACCAGTACGGGGATCGAACCCATGACCTTGGCATTATTAGCACCACACTCTAACCAACTGAGCTAACCAGCCATTTGCTATTTTGCTCAATTGTGGCAATGCACCGAGCCTCTGCAAGTGCTGGCACGTAAACAAACAAGTCCAACAACAGCATAGCCTGACGAGACTGGACCCTCTAGGTTGCTTCTTGCGGAAATTCCAAACGGCTGGGGAATTAGCTCAAATGCTTTGCATGCGTGAGGTAGTGGGATCGATGCCTGCATTCTCCAAAAGCAAATTCTTTCATGGATCCAAGAAAACTCCAGTTCACACTTCATGCAGCCTTGTCTTACGACAACCTACTGTCATGTAAACAATGACAAGAAACTGTCATGTAACAATGACAAGAAACTCTCATGTAACACTGATGTCACAATGTCAGATGAAAAAGAAAGACATTACTTACTTTCAGAGGAGCAGCGTATCACACACTCTAACCAACTGAGCTAACCGGCCGCTGGCTACAGAGCACAATTGTTGAGATGCACCGAGCCTCTGCAAGTGCTGGAGCACAAACTAACAAGTCCACCAACAGCTTAGCCTGACAAGACTGGACACTCTTGGTTGCTCCTTGTGGCAATTACAAACAGCTGGGGAATTTGATCAATTGGTATTGTGTTTGCTTAGCATGCTATAGGTAGTGGGATCGATTCCCGCAATCCCCAAAAACATTTTTTTTTGTGGATCCAAGAAAGCCCCACTTCACACTTCATGCAGCCTTGTCTTACGACAACCTACTGTCATGTAACAATGACAAGCAACTTTCCTGTAACACTGATGTCAAAATGTCAGATGAAAAAGCAAGAAATTACTTACTTTCAGGGGAGCAGCGTAGCACACACCATTGAGGCCCACAAACAAAGCTGTGGATAGTTTCCTTGAAGCCAGAGCATGAAGAAAGAACAAATACAAATGCCGAAACAGGGACCTTCAGATCTTCAGTCTAACGCTCTCCCAACTGAGCTATTTCTGAAATTCACTAAATTTAATTCTGTGGCACCCTTGACAATTCACATGCATGTGACTCACAATTTTGACACTCAAAATGTACATCATAGCCAGTACGGGGATCGAACCCATGACCTTGGCATTATTAGCACCACACTCTAACCAACTGAGCTAACCAGCCATTTGCTATTTTGCTCAATTGTGGCAATGCACCGAGCCTCTGCAAGTGCTGGCACGTAAACAAACAAGTCCACCAACAGCATAGCCTGACGAGACTGGACCCTCTAGGTTGCTTCTTGCGGAAATTCCAAACGGCTGGGGAATTAGCTCAAATGCTTTGCATGCGTGAGGTAGTGGGATCGATGCCTGCATTCTCCAAAAGCAAATTCTTTCATGGATCCAAGAAAACTCCAGTTCACACTTCATGCAGCCTTGTCTTACGACAACCTACTGTCATGTAAACAATGACAAGAAACTGTCATGTAACAATGACAAGAAACTCTCATGTAACACTGATGTCACAATGTCAGATGAAAAAGAAAGACATTACTTACTTTCAGAGGAGCAGCGTATCAAACACTCTAACCAACTGAGCTAACCGGCCGCTGGCTACAGAGCACAATTGTTGAGATGCACCGAGCCTCTGCAAGTGCTGGAGCACAAACTAACAAGTCCACCAACAGCATAGCCTGACAAGACTGGACACTCTTGGTTGCTCCTTGTGGCAATTCCAAACAGCTGGGGAATTTGATCAATTGGTATTGTGTTTGCTTAGCATGCTATAGTTAGTGGGATCGATTCCCGCAATCCCCAAAAACAATTTTTGTTGTGGATCCAAGAAAGCTCCAGTTCACACTTCATGCAGCCTTGTCTTACGACAACCTACTGTCATGTAACAATGACAAGCAACTTTCCTGTAACACTGATGTCAAAATGTCAGATGAAAAAGCAAGAAATTACTTACAGAGGAGCAGCGTAGAACACACCATTGAGGCCCACAAACAAAGCTGTGGATAGTTTCCTTGAAGCCAGAGCATGAAGATAGAACAAATACAAATGCCGAAACCAGGGATCGAACCAGGGACCTTTAGATCTTCAGTCTAACGCTCTCCCAACTGAGCTATTTCGGCAATTCACTAATTTTAATTCTGTGGCACCCTTGACAATTCACATGCATGTGACTCACAATTTTGACACTCAAAATGTACATCATAGCCAGTACGGGGATCGAACCCATGACCGTGGCGTTATTAGCACCACACTCTAACCAACTGAGCTAACCGGCCATTTGCTATTTTGCTCAATTGTTGAAATGCACCGAGCCTCTGCAAGTGCTGGCACGTAAACAAACAAGTCCACCAACAGCATAGCCTGACAAGACTGGACCCTCTAGGTTGCTTCTTGCGGAAATTCCAAACGGCTGGGGAAACTATCTGGGATTTTTTGGACACTCTTTGTTGCTCCTTGTGGCAATTACAAACAGCTGGGGAATTTGATTGATTGGTATTGTGTTTGCTTAGCATGCTATAGGTAGTGGGATCGATTCCCGCAATCCCCAAAAACATTTTTTTTTGTGGATACAAGAAAGCCCCACTTCACACTTCATGCAGCCTTGTCTTACGACAACCTACTGTCATGTAACAATGACAAGCAACTTTCCTGTAACACTGATGTCAAAATGTCAGATGAAAAAGCAAGAAATTACTTACTTTCAGAGGAGCAGCGTAGCACACACCATTGAGGCCCACAAACAAAGCTGTGGATAGTTTCCTTGAAGCCAGAGCATGAAGAAAGAACAAATACAAATGCCGAAACCCGGGATCGAACCAGGGACCTTATAATCTTCAGTCTAACGCTCTCCCAACTGAGCTATTTCGGAAATTCACTAATTTTAATTCTGTGGCACCCTTGACAATTCACATGCATGTGACTCACAATTTTGACACTCAAAATGTACATCATAGCCAGTACGGGGATCGAACCCATGACCTTGGCATTATTAGCACCACACTCTAACCAACTGAGCTAACCAGCCATTTGCTATTTTGCTCAATTGTGGCAATGCACCGAGCCTCTGCAAGTGCTGGCACGTAAACAAACAAGTCCACCAACAGCATAGCCTGACGAGACTGGACCCTCTAGGTTGCTTCTTGCGGAAATTCCAAACGGCTGGGGAATTAGCTCAAATGCTTTGCATGCGTGAGGTAGTGGGATCGATGCCTGCATTCTCCAAAAGCAAATTCTTTCATGGATCCAAGAAAACTCCAGTTCACACTTCATGCAGCCTTGTCTTACGACAACCTACTGTCATGTAAACAATGACAAGAAACTCTCATGTAACACTGATGTCACAATGTCAGATGAAAAAGAAAGACATTACTTACTTTCAGAGGAGCAGCGTATCAAACACTCTAACCAACTGAGCTAACCGGCCGCTGGCTACAGAGCACAATTGTTGAGATGCACCGAGCCTCTGCAAGTGCTGGAGCACAAACTAACAAGTCCACCAACAGCATAGCCTGACAAGACTGGACACTCTTGGTTGCTCCTTGTGGCAATTCCAAACAGCTGGGGAATTTGATCAATTGGTATTGTGTTTGCTTAGCATGCTATAGTTAGTGGGATCGATTCCCGCAATCCCTAAAAACAATTTTTGTTGTGGATCCAAGAAAGCTCCACTTCACACTTCATGCAGCCTTGTCTTACGACAACCTACTGTCATGTAACAATGACAAGCAACTTTCCTGTAACACTGATGTCAAAATGTCAGATGAAAAAGCAAGAAATTACTTACTTTCAGAGGAGCAGAGTAGCACACACCATTGAGGCCCACAAAGAAAGCTGTGGATAGTTTCCTTGAAGCCAGAGCATGAAGAAAGAACAAATACAAAGCTGAGCTATTTCGGCAATTCACTAATTTTAATTCTGTGGCACCCATGACAATTCACATGCATGTGACTCACAAATTTGACACTCAAAATGTACATCATAGCCAGTACGGGGATCGAACCCATGACCTTGGCGTTATTAGCACCACACTCTAACCAACTGAGCTAACTAGCCATTTGCCATTTTGCTCAATTGTGGCAATGCACCGAGCCTCTGCAAGTGCTGGCACGTAAACAAACAAGTCCACCAACAGCATAGCCTGACAAGACTGGACCCTCTAGGTTGCTTCTTGCGGAAATTCCAAACGGCTGGGGAATTAGCTCAAATGCTTTGCATGCGTGAGGTAGTGGGATCGATGCCTGCATTCTCCAAAAGCAAATTCTTTCATGGATCCAAGAAAACTCCAGTTCACACTTCATGCAGCCTTGTCTTACGACAACCTACTGTCATGTAAACAATGACAAGAAACTTTCCTGTAACACTGATGTCAAAATGTCAGATGAAAAAGCAAGAAATTACTTACTTTCAGAGGAGCAGAGTAGCACACACCATTGAGGCCCACAAACAAAGCTGTGGATAGTTTCCTTGAAGCCAGAGAATGAAGAAAGAACAAATACAAATGCCGAAACCCGGGATCGAACAAGGGACCTTTAGATCTTCAGTCTAACGCTCTCCCAACTGAGCTATTTCGGCAATTCACTAATTTTAATTCTGTGGCACCCTTGACAATTCACATGCATGTGACTCACAATTTTGACACTCAAAATGTACATCATAGCCAGTACGGGGATCGAACCCATGACCTTGGCGTTATTAGCACCACACTCTAACCAACTGAGCTAACTAGCCATTTGCCATTTTGCTCAATTGTGGCAATGCACCGAGCCTCTGCAAGTGCTGGCACGTAAACAAACAAGTCCACCAACAGCATAGCCTGACGAGACTGGACCCTCTAGGTTGCTTCTTGCGGAAATTCCAAACGTCTGGGGAATTAGCTCAAATGCTTTGCATGCGTGAGGTAGTGGGATCGATGCCTGCATTCTCCAAAAGCAAATTCTTTCATGGATCCAAGAAAACTCCAGTTCACACTTCATGCAGCCTTGTCTTACGACAACCTACTGTCATGTAAACAATGACAAGAAACTGTCATGTAACAATGACAAGAAACTCTCATGTAACACTGATGTCACAATGTCAGATGAAAAAGAAAGACATTACTTACTTTCAGAGGAGCAGCGTATCACACACTCTAACCAACTGAGCTAACCGGCCGCTGGCTACAGAGCACAATTGTTGAGATGCACCGAGCCTCTGTAAGTGCTGGAGCACAAACTAACAAGTCCACCAACAGCATAGCCTGACAAGACTGGACACTCTTGGTTGCTCCTTGTGGCAATTCCAAACAGCTGGGGAATTTGATCAATTGGTATTGTGTTTGCTTAGCATGCTATAGTTAGTGGGATCGATTCCCGCAATCCCCAAAAACAATTTTTGTTGTGAATCCAAGAAAGCTCCAGTTCACACTTCATGCAGCCTTGTCTTACGACAACCTACTGTCATGTAACAATGACAAGCAACTTTCCTGTAACACTGATGTCAAAATGTCAGATGAAAAAGCAAGAAATCACTTACTTTCAGAGGAGCAGCGTAGCACACACCATTGAGGCCCACAAACAAAGCTGTGGATAGTTTCCTTGAAGCCAGAGCATGAAGATAGAACAAATACAAATGCCGAAACCAGGGATCTTTAGATCTTCAGTCTAACGCTCTCCCAACTGAGCTATTTCGGCAATTCGCTAATTAGAATTCTGTGGCACCCTTGACAATTCACATGCATGTGACTCACAATTTTGACACTCAAAATGTACATCATAGCCAGTACGGGGATCGAACCCATGACCTTGGCGTTATTAGCACCACACTCTAACCAACTGAGCTAACCGGCCATTTGCTATTTTGCTCAATTGTTGAAATGCACCGAGCCTCTGCAAGTGCTGGCACGTAAACAAACAAGTCCACCAACAGCATAGCCTGACAAGACTGGACCCTCTAGGTTGCTTCTTGCGGAAATTCCAAACGGCTGGGGAATTAGCTCAAATGCTTTGCATGCGTGAGGTAGTGGGATCGATGCCTGCATTCTCCAAAAGCAAATTCTTTCATGGATCCAAGAAAACTCCAGTTCACACTTCATGCAGCCTTGTCTTACGACAACCTACTGTCATGTAAACAATGACAAGAAACTTTCCTGTAACACTGATGTCAAAATGTCAGATGAAAAAGCAAGAAATTACTTACTTTCAGAGGAGCAGAGTAGCACACACCATTGAGGCCCACAAACAAAGCTGTGGATAGTTTCCTTGAAGCCAGAGCATGAAGAAAGAACAAATACAAATGCCGAAACCCGGGATCGAACAAGGGACCTTTAGATCTTCAGTCTAACGCTCTCCCAACTGAGCTATTTCGGCAATTCACTAATTTTAATTCTGTGGCACCCTTGACAATTCACATGCATGTGACTCACAATTTTGACACTCAAAATGTACATCATAGCCAGTACGGGGATCGAACCCATGACCTTGGCGTTATTAGCACCACACTCTAACCAACTGAGCTAACTAGCCATTTGCCATTTTGCTCAATTGTGGCAATGCACCGAGCCACTGCAAGTGCTGGCACGTAAACAAACAAGTCCACCAACAGCATAGCCTGACGAGACTGGACCCTCTAGGTTGCTTCTTGCGGAAATTCCAAACGTCTGGGGAATTAGCTCAAATGCTTTGCATGCATGAGGTAGTGGGATCAATGCCTGCATTCTCCAAAAGCAAATTCTTTCATGGATCCAAGAAAACTCCAGTTCACACTTCATGCAGCCTTGTCTTACGACAACCTACTGTCATGTAAACAATGACAAGAAACTGTCATGTAACAATGACAAGAAACTCTCATGTAACACTGATGTCACAATGTCAGATGAAAAAGAAAGACATTACTTACTTTCAGAGGAGCAGCGTATCACACACTCTAACCAACTGAGCTAACCGGCCGCTGGCTACAGAGCACAATTGTTGAGATGCACCGAGCCTCTGTAAGTGCTGGAGCACAAACTAACAAGTCCACCAACAGCATAGCCTGACAAGACTGGACACTCTTGGATGCTCCTTGTGGCAATTCCAAACAGCTGGGGAATTTGATCAATTGGTATTGTGTTTGCTTAGCATGCTATAGTTAGTGGGATCGATTCCCGCAATCCCCAAAAACAATTTTTGTTGTGAATCCAAGAAAGCTCCAGTTCACACTTCATGCAGCCTTGTCTTACGACAACCTACTGTCATGTAACAATGACAAGCAACTTTCCTGTAACACTGATGTCAAAATGTCAGATGAAAAAGCAAGAAATCACTTACTTTCAGAGGAGCAGCGTAGCACACACCATTGAGGCCCACAAACAAAGCTGTGGATAGTTTCCTTGAAGCCAGAGCATGAAGATAGAACAAATACAAATGCCGAAACCAGGGATCTTTAGATCTTCAGTCTAACGCTCTCCCAACTGAGCTATTTCGGCAATTCGCTAATTTGAATTCTGTGGCACCCTTGACAATTCACATGCATGTGACTCACAATTTTGACACTCAAAATGTACATCATAGCCAGTACGGGGATCAAACCCATGACCTTGGCGTTATTAGCACCACACTCTAACCAACTGAGCTAACCGGCCATTTGCTATTTTGCTCAATTGTTGAAATGCACCGAGCCTCTGCAAGTGCTGGCACGTAAACAAACAAGTCCACCAACAGCATAGCCTGACGAGACTGGACCCTCTAGGTTGCTTCTTGCGGAAATTCCAAACGTCTGGGGAATTAGCTCAAATGCTTTGCATGCGTGAAGTAGTGGGATCGATGCCTGCATTCTCCAAAAGCAAATTCTTTCATGGATCCAAGAAAACTCCAGTTCACACTTCATGCAGCCTTGTCTTACGACAACCTACTGTCATGTAAACAATGACAAGAAACTTTCCTGTAACACTGATGTCAAAATGTCAGATGAAAAAGCAAGAAATTACTTACTTTCAGAGGAGCAGAGTAGCACACACCATTGAGGCCCACAAACAAAGCTGTGGATAGTTTCCTTGAAGCCAGAGCATGAAGAAAGAACAAATACAAATGCCGAAACCCGGGATAGAACAAGGGACCTTTAGATCTTCAGTCTAACGCTCTCCCAACTGAGCTATTTCGGCAATTCACTAATTTTAATTCTGTGGCACCCTTGACAATTCACATGCATGTGACTCACAAATTTGACACTCAAAATGTACATCATAGCCAGTACGGGGATCGAACCCATGACCTTGGCGTTATTAGCACCACACTCTAACCAACTGAGCTAACTAGCCATTTGCCATTTTGCTCAATTGTGGCAATGCACCGAGCCTCTGCAAGTGCTGGCACGTAAACAAACAAGTCCACCAACAGCATAGCCTGACAAGACTGGACCCTCTAGGTTGCTTCTTGCGGAAATTCCAAACGGCTGGGGAATTAGCTCAAATGCTTTGCATGCGTGAGGTAGTGGGATCGATGCCTGCATTCTCCAAAAGCAAATTCTTTCATGGATCCAAGAAAACTCCAGTTCACACTTCATGCAGCCTTGTCTTACGACAACCTACTGTCATGTAAACAATGACAAGAAACTTTCCTGTAACACTGATGTCAAAATGTCAGATGAAAAAGCAAGAAATTACTTACTTTCAGAGGAGCAGAGTAGCACACACCATTGAGGCCCACAAAGAAAGCTGTGGATAGTTTCCTTGAAGCCAGAGCATGAAGAAAGAACAAATACAAATGCCGAAACCCGGGATCGAACCAGGGACCTTTAGATCTTCAGTCTAACGCTCTCCCAACTGAGCTATTTCGGCAATTCACTAATTTTAATTCTGTGGCACCCTTGACAATTCACATGCATGTGACTCACAATTTTGACACTCAAAATGTACATCATAGCCAGTACGGGGATCGAACCCATGACCTTGGCATTATTAGCACCACACTCTAACCAACTGAGCTAACTAGCCATTTGCCATTTTGCTCAATTGTGGCAATGCACCGAGCCTCTGCAAGTGCTGGCACGTAAACAAACAAGTCCACCAACAGCATAGCCTGACGAGACTGGACCCTCTAGGTTGCTTCTTGCGGAAATTCCAAACGTCTGGGGAATTAGCTCAAATGCTTTGCATGCGTGAGGTAGTGGGATCGATGCCTGCATTCTCCTAAAGCAAATTCTTTCATGGATCCAAGAAAACTCCAGTTCACACTTCATGCAGCCTTGTCTTACGACAACCTACTGTCATGTAAACAATGACAAGAAACTTTCCTGTAACACTGATGTCACAATGTCAGATGAAAAAGAAAGACATTACTTACTTTCAGAGGAGCAGCGTATCACACACTCTAACCAACTGAGCTAACCGGCCGCTGGCTACAGAGCACAATTGTTGAGATGCACCGAGCCTCTGTAAGTGCTGGAGCACAAACTAACAAGTCCACCAACAGCATAGCCTGACAAGACTGGACACTCTTGGTTGCTCCTTGTGGCAATTCCAAACAGCTGGGGAATTTGATCAATTGGTATTGTGTTTGCTTAGCATGCTATAGTTAGTGGGATCGATTCCCGCAATCCCCAAAAACAATTTTTGTTGTGAATCCAAGAAAGCTCCAGTTCACACTTCATGCAGCCTTGTCTTACGACAACCTACTGTCATGTAACAATGACAAGCAACTTTCCTGTAACACTGATGTCAAAATGTCAGATGAAAAAGCAAGAAATCACTTACTTTCAGAGGAGCAGCGTAGCACACACCATTGAGGCCCACAAACAAAGCTGTGGATAGTTTCCTTGAAGCCAGAGCATGAAGAACAAATACAAATGCCGAAACCAGGGATCGAACCAGGGACCTTTAGATCTTCAGTCTAACGCTCTCCCAACTGAGCTATTTCGGCAATTCGCTAATTTGAATTCTGTGGCACCCTTGACAATTCACATGCATGTGACTCACAATTTTGACACTCAAAATGTACATCATAGCCAGTACGGGGATCGAACCCATGACCTTGGCGTTATTAGCACCACACTCTAACCAACTGAGCTAACCGGCCATTTGCTATTTTGCTCAATTGTTGAAATGCACCGAGCCTCTGCAAGTGCTGGCACGTAAACAAACAAGTCCACCAACAGCATAGCCTGACAAGACTGGACCCTCTAGGTTGCTTCTTGCGGAAATTCCAAACGGCTGGGGAATTAGCTCAAATGCTTTGCATGCGTGAGGTAGTGGGATCGATGCCTGCATTCTCCAAAAGCAAATTCTTTCATGGATCCAAGAAAACTCCAGTTCACACTTCATGCAGCCTTGTCGTACGACAACCTACTGTCATGTAAACAATGACAAGAAACTTTCCTGTAACACTGATGTCAAAATGTCAGATGAAAAAGCAAGAAATTACTTACTTTCAGAGGAGCAGAGTAGCACACACCATTGAGGCCCACAAACAAAGCTGTGGATAGTTTCCTTGAAGCCAGAGCATGAAGAAAGAACAAATACAAATGCCGAAACCCGGGATCGAACCAGGGACCTTTAGATCTTCAGTCTAACGCTCTCCCAACTGAGCTATTTCGGCAATTCACTAATTTTAATTCTGTGGCACCCTTGACATGCATGTGACTCACAATTTTGACACTCAAAATGTACATCATAGCCAGTACGGGGATCGAACCCATGACCTTGGCGTTATTAGCACCACACTCTAACCAACTGAGCTAACCAGCCATTTGCCATTTTGCTCAATTGTGGCAATGCACCGAGCCTCTGCAAGTGCTGGCACGTAAACAAACAAGTCCACCAACAGCATAGCCTGACGAGACTGGACCCTCTAGGTTGCTTCTTGCGGAAATTCCAAACGTCTGGGGAATTAGCTCAAATGCTTTGCATGCGTGAGGTAGTGGGATCGATGCCTGCATTCTCCAAAAGCAAATTCTTTCATGGATCCAAGAAAACTCCAGTTCACACTTCATGCAGCCTTGTCTTACGACAACCTACTGTCATGTAAACAATGACAAGAAACTGTCATGTAACAATGACAAGAAACTCTCATGTAACACTGATGTCACAATGTCAGATGAAAAAGAAAGACATTACTTACTTTCAGAGGAGCAGCGTATCACACACTCTAACCAACTGAGCTAACCGGCCGCTGGCTACAGAGCACAATTGTTGAGATGCACCGAGCCTCTGTAAGTGCTGGAACACAAACTAACAAGTCCACCAACAGCATAGCCTGACAAGACTGGACACTCTTGGTTGCTCCTTGTGGCAATTCCAAACAGCTGGGGAATTTGATCAATTGGTATTGTGTTTGCTTAGCATGCTATAGTTAGTGGGATCGATTCCCGCAATCCCCAAAAACAATTTTTGTTGTGGATCCAAGAAAGCTCCAGTTCACACTTCATGCAGCCTTGTCTTACGACAACCTACTGTCATGTAACAATGACAAGCAACTTTCCTGTAACACTGATGTCAAAATGTCAGATGAAAAAGCAAGAAATCACTTACTTTCAGAGGAGCAGCGTAGCACACACCATTGAGGCCCACAAACAAAGCTGTGGATAGTTTCCTTGAAGCCAGAGTATGAAGATAGAACAAATACAAATGCCGAAACCAGGGATCGAATCAGGGACCTTTAGATCTTCAGTCTAACGCTCTCCCAACTGAGCTATTTCGGCATTTCACTAATTTTAATTCTGTGGCACCCTTGACAATTCACATGCATGTGACTCACAATTTTGACACTCAAAATGTACATCATAGCCAGTACGGGGATCGAACCCATGACCTTGGCGTTATTAGCACCACACTCCAACCAACTGAGCTAACCGGCCATTTGCTATTTTGCTCAATTGTTGAAATGCACCGAGCCTCTGCAAGTGCTGGCACGTAAACAAACAAGTCCACCAACAGCATAGCCTGACAAGACTGGACCCTCTAGGTTGCTTCTTGCGGAAATTCCAAACGTCTGGGGAATTAGCTCAAATGCTTTGCATGCGTGAGGTAGTGGGATCGATGCCTGCATTCTCCAAAAGCAAATTCTTTCATGGATCCAAGAAAACTCCAGTTCACACTTCATGCAGCCTTGTCTTACGACAACCTACTGTCATGTAAACAATGACAAGAAACTGTCATGTAACAATGACAAGAAACTCTCATGTAACACTGATGTCACAATGTCAGATGAAAAAGAAAGACATTACTTACTTTCAGAGGAGCAGCGTATCACACACTCTAACCAACTGAGCTAACCGGCCGCTGGCTACAGAGCACAATTGTTGAGATGCACCGAGCCTCTGTAAGTGCTGGAGCACAAACTAACAAGTCCACCAACAGCATAGCCTGACAAGACTGGACACTCTTGGTTGCTCCTTGTGGCAATTCCAAACAGCTGGGGAATTTGATCAATTGGTATTGTGTTTGCTTAGCATGCTATAGTTAGTGGGATCGATTCCCGCAATCCCCAAAAACAATTTTTGTTGTGAATCCAAGAAAGCTCCAGTTCACACTTCATGCAGCCTTGTCTTACGACAACCTACTGTCATGTAACAATGACAAGCAACTTTCCTGTAACACTGATGTCAAAATGTCAGATGAAAAAGCAAGAAATCACTTACTTTCAGAGGAGCAGCGTAGCACACACCATTGAGGCCCACAAACAAAGCTGTGGATAGTTTCCTTGAAGCCAGAGCATGAAGATAGAACAAATACAAATGCCGAAACCAGGGATCGAACCAGGGACCTTTAGATCTTCAGTCTAACGCTCTCCCAACTGAGCTATTTCGGCAATTCACTAATTTTAATTCTGTGGCACCCTTGACAATTCACATGCATGTGACTCACAATTTTGACACTCAAAATGTACATCATAGCCAGTACGGGGATCGAACCCATGACCTTGGCGTTATTAGCACCACACTCTAACCAACTGAGCTAACCGGCCATTTGCTATTTTGCCCAATTGTTGAAATGCACCGAGTCTCTGCAAGTGCTGGCACGTAAACAAACAAGTCCACCAACAGCATAGCCTGACAAGACTGGACCCTCTAGGTTGCTTCTTGCGGAAATTCCAAACGGCTGGGGAATTAGCTCAAATGCTTTGCATGCGTGAGGTAGTGGGATCGATGCCTGCATTCTCCAAAAGCAAATTCTTTCATGGATCCAAGAAAACTCCAGTTCACACTTCATGCAGCCTTGTCTTACGACAACCTACTGTCATGTAAACAATGACAAGAAACTTTCCTGTAACACTGATGTCAAAATGTCAGATGAAAAAGCAAGAAATTACTTACTTTCAGAGGAGCAGAGTAGCACACACCATTGAGGCCCACAAACAAAGCTGTGGATAGTTTCCTTGAAGCCAGAGCATGAAGAAAGAACAAATACAAATGCCGAAACCCGGGATCGAACCAGGGACCTTTAGATCTTCAGTCTAACGCTCTCCCAACTGAGCTATTTCGGCAATTCACAAATTTTAATTCTGTGGCACCCTTGACAATTCACATGCATGTGACTCACAATTTTGACACTCAAAATGTACATCATAGCCAGTACGGGGATCGAACCCATGACCTTGGCGTTATTAGCAACACACTCTAACCAACTGAGCTAACCGGCCATTTGCTATTTTGCTCAATTGTTGAAATGCACCGAGCCTCTGCAAGTGCTGGCACGTAAACAAACAAGTCCACCAACA
Source organism: Oncorhynchus mykiss (assembly GCF_057628025.1). NCBI lineage: Eukaryota > Metazoa > Chordata > Actinopteri > Salmoniformes > Salmonidae > Oncorhynchus > Oncorhynchus mykiss. Next base: position 5,815,876 of record NC_143041.1, read on the forward strand.
GCATAGCCTGACAAGACTGGACCCTCTAGGTTGCTTCTTGCGGAAATTCCAAACGGCTGGGGAATTAGCTCAAATGCTTTGCATGCGTGAGGTAGTGGGATCGATGCCTGCATTCTCCAAAAGCAAATTCTTTCATGGATCCAAGAAAACTCCAGTTCACACTTCATGCAGCCTTGTCGTACGACAACCTACTGTCATGTAAACAATGACAAGAAACTTTCCTGTAACACTGATGTCAAAATGTCAGATGAAAAAGCAAGAAATTACTTACTTTCAGAGGAGCAGAGTAGCACACACCATTGAGGCCCACAAACAAAGCTGTGGATAGTTTCCTTGAAGCCAGAGCATGAAGAAAGAACAAATACAAATGCCGAAACCGAACCAGGGACCTTTAGATCTTCAGTCTAACGCTCTCCCAACTGAGCTATTTCAGCAATTCACTATTTTTAATTCTGTGGCACCCTTGGCATGCATGTGACTCACAATTTTGACACTCAAAATGTACATCATAGCCAGTACGGGGATCGAACCCATGACCTTGGCGTTATTAGCACCACACTCTAACCAACTGAGCTAACCAGCCATTTGCCATTTTGCTCAATTGTGGCAATGCACCGAGCCTCTGCAAGTGCTGGCACGTAAACAAACAAGTCCACCAACAGCATAGCCTGACGAGACTGGACCCTCTAGGTTGCTTCTTGCGGAAATTCCAAACGTCTGGGGAATTAGCTCAAATGCTTTGCATGCGTGAGGTAGTGGGATCGATGCCTGCATTCTCCAAAAGCAAATTCTTTCATGGATCCAAGAAAACTCCAGTTCACACTTCATGCAGCCTTGTCTTACGACAACCTACTGTCATGTAAACAATGACAAGAAACTGTCATGTAACAATGACAAGAAACTCTCATGTAACACTGATGTCACAATGTCAGATGAAAAAGAAAGACATTACTTACTTTCAGAGGAGCAGCGTATCACACACTCTAACCAACTGAGCTAACCGGCCGCTGGCTACAGAGCACAATTGTTGAGATGCACCGAGCCTCTGTAAGTGCTGGAGCACAAACTAACAAGTCCACCAACAGCATAGCCTGACAAGACTGGACACTCTTGGTTGCTCCTTGTGGCAATTCCAAACAGCTGGGGAATTTGATCAATTGGTATTGTGTTTGCTTAGCATGCTATAGTTAGTGGGATCGATTCCCGCAATCCCCAAAAACAATTTTTGTTGTGGATCCAAGAAAGCTCCAGTTCACACTTCATGCAGCCTTGTCTTACGACAACCTACTGTCATGTAACAATGACAAGCAACTTTCCTGTAACACTGATGTCAAAATGTCAGATGAAAAAGCAAGAAATCACTTACTTTCAGAGGAGCAGCGTAGCACACACCATTGAGGCCCACAAACAAAGCTTTGGATAGTTTCCTTGAAGCCAGAGCATGAAGAAAGAACAAATACAAATGCTGAAACCCGGGATCGAACCAGGGACCTTTAGATCTTCAGTCTAACGCTCTCCCAACTGAGCTATTTCGGCAATTCACAAATTTTAATTCTGTGGCACCCTTGACAATTCACATGCATGTGACTCACAATTTTGACACTCAAAATGTACATCATAGCCAGTACGGGGATCGAACCCATGACCTTGGCGTTATTAGCACCACACTCTAACCAACTGAGCTAACCAGCCATTTGCCATTTTGCTCAATTGTGGCAATGCACCGAGCCTCTGCAAGTGCTGGCACGTAAACAAACAAGTCCACCAACAGCATAGCCTGACGAGACTGGACCCTCTAGGTTGCTTCTTGCGGAAATTCCAAACGGCTGGGGAATTAGCTCAAATGCTTTGCATGCGTGAGGTAGTGGGATCGATGCCTGCATTCTCCAAAAGCAAATTCTTTCATGGATCCAAGAAAACTCCAGTTCACACTTCATGCAGCCTTGTCTTACGACAACCTACTGTCATGTAAACAATGACAAGAAACTTTCCTGTAACACTGATGTCAAAATGTCAGATGAAAAAGCAAGAAATTACTTACTTTCAGAGGAGCAGAGTAGCACACACCATTGAGGCCCACAAACAAAGCTGTGGATAGTTTCCTTGAAGCCAGAGCATGAAGAAAGAACAAATACAAATGCCGAAACCCGGGATCGAACCAGGGACCTTTAGATCTTCAGTCTAACGCTCTCCCAACTGAGCTATTTCGGCAATTCACAAATTTTAATTCTGTGGCACCCTTGACAATTCACATGCATGTGACTCACAATTTTGACACTCAAAATGTACATCATAGCCAGTACGGGGATCGAACCCATGACCTTGGCGTTATTAGCACCACACTCTAACCAACTGAGCTAACCAGCCATTTGCCATTTTGCTCAATTGTGGCAATGCACCGAGCCTCTGCAAGTGCTGGCACATAAACAAACAAGTCCACCAACAGCATAGCCTGACAAGACTGGACCCTCTAGGTTGCTTCTTGCGGAAATTCCAAACGGCTGGGGAATTAGCTCAAATGCTTTGCATGCATGAGGTAGTGGGATCGATGCCTGCATTCTCCAAAAGCAAATTCTTTCAAGGATTCAAGAAAACTCCAGTTCACACTTCATGCAGCCTTGTCTTATGACAACCTACTGTCATGTAAACAATGACAAGAAACTGTCATGTAACAATGACAAGAAACTCTCATGTAACACTGATGTCACAATGTCAGATGAAAAAGAAAGACATTACTTACTTTCAGAGGAGCAGCGTATCACACTCTCTAACCAACTGAGCTAACCGGCCGCTGGCTACAGAGCACAATTGTTGAGATGCACCGAGCCTCTGCAAGTGCTGGAGCACAAACTAACAAGTCCACCAACAGCATAGCCTGACAAGACTGGACACTCTTGGTTGCTCCTTGTGGCAATTCCAAACAGCTGGGGAATTTGATCAATTGGTATTGTGTTTGCTTAGCATGCGTGGGATCGATTCCCGCAATCCCCAAAAACATTTTTTTTTGTGGATCCAAGAAAGCCCCACTTCACACTTCATGCAGCCTTGTCTTACGACAACCTACTGTCATGTAACAATGACAAGCAACTTTCCTGTAACACTGATGTCAAAATGTCAGATGAAAAAGCAAGAAATTACTTACTTTCAGAGGAGCAGCGTAGCACACACCATTGAGGCCCACAAAAAAAGCTGTGGATAGTTTCCTTGAAGCCAGAGCATGAAGAAAGAACAAATACAAATGCCGAAACAGGGACCTTTAGATCTTCAGTCTAACGCTCTCCCAACTGAGCTATTTCGGCAATTCACTAATTTTAATTCTGTGGCACCCTTGACAATTCACATGCATGTGACTCACAATTTTGACACTCAAAATGTACAACATAGCAAGTACTGGGATCGAACCCATGACCTTGGCGTTATTAGCACCACACTCTAACCAACTGAGCTAACCAGCCATTTGCTATTTTGCTCAATTGTGGCAATGCACCGAGCCTCTGCAAGTGCTGGCACGTAAACAAACAAGTCCACCAACAGCATAGCCTGACGAGACTGGACCCCCTAGGTTGCTTCTTGCGGAAATTCCAAACGGCTGGGGAATTAGCTCAAATGCTTTGCATGCGTGAGGTAGTGGGATCGATGCCTGCATTCTCCAAAAGCAAATTCTTTCATGGATCCAAGAAAACTCCAGTTCACACTTCATGCAGCCTTGTCTTACGACAACCTACTGTCATGTAAACAATGACAAGAAACTGTCATGTAACAATGACAAGAAACTCTCATGTAACACTGATGTCACAATGTCAGATGAAAAAGAAAGACATTACTTACTTTCAGAGGAGCAGCGTATCACACACTCTAACCAACTGAGCTAACCGGCCGCTGGCTACAGAGCACAATTGTTGAGATGCACCGAGCCTCTGTAAGTGCTGGAGCACAAACTAACAAGTCCACCAACAGCATAGCCTGACAAGACTGGACACTCTTGGTTGCTCCTTGTGGCAATTCCAAACAGCTGGGGAATTTGATCAATTGGTATTGTGTTTGCTTAGCATGCTATAGTTAGTGGGATCGATTCCCGCAATCCCCAAAAACAATTTTTGTTGTGGATCCAAGAAAGCTCCAGTTCACACTTCATGCAGCCTTGTCTTACGACAACCTACTGTCATGTAACAATGACAAGCAACTTTCCTGTAACACTGATGTCAAAATGTCAGATGAAAAAGCAAGAAATCACTTACTTTCAGAGGAGCAGCGTAGCACACATCATTGAGGCCCACAAACAAAGCTGTGGATAGTTTCCTTGAAGCCAGAGCATGAAGATAGAACAAATACAAATGCCGAAACCAGGGATCGAACCAGGGACCTTTAGATCTTCAGTCTAACGCTCTCCCAACTGAGCTATTTCGGCATTTCACTAATTTTAATTCTGTGGCACCCTTGACAATTCACATGCATGTGACTCACAATTTTGACACTCAAAATATACATCATAGCCAGTACGGGGATCGAACCCATGACCTTGGCGTTATTAGCACCACACTCTAACCAACTGAGCTAACCAGCCATTTGCCATTTTGCTCAATTGTGGCAATGCACCGAGCCTCTGCAAGTGCTGGCACGTAAACAAACAAGTCCAACAACAGCATAGCCTGACGAGACTGGACCCTCTAGGTTGCTTCTTGCGGAAATTCCAAACGTCTGGGGAATTAGCTCAAATGCTTTGCATGCGTGAGGTAGTGGGATCGATGCCTGCATTCTCCAAAAGCAAATTCTTTCATGGATCCAAGAAAACTCCAGTTCACACTTCATGCAGCCTTGTCTTACGACAACCTACTGTCATGTAAACAATGACAAGAAACTGTCATGTAACAATGACAAGAAACTCTCATGTAACACTGATGTCAAAATGTCAGATGAAAAAGCAAGAAATTACTTACTTTCAGAGGAGCAGTGTAGCACACACCATTGAGGCCCACAAAAAAAGCTGTGGATAGTTTCCTTGAAGCCAGAGCATGAAGAAAGAACAAATACAAATGCCGAAACAGGGACCTTTAGATCTTCAGTCTAACGCTCTCCCAACTGAGCTATTTCGGCAATTCACTAATTTTAATTCTGTGGCACCCTTGACAATTCACATGCATGTGACTCACAATTTTGACACTCAAAATGTACATCATAGCCAGTACGGGGATCGAACCCATGACCTTGGCGTTATTAGCACCACACTCTAACCAACTGAGCTAACCAGCCATTTGCTATTTTGCTCAATTGTGGCAATGCACCGAGCCTCTGCAAGTGCTGGCACGTAAACAAACAAGTCCACCAACAGCATAGCCTGACGAGACTGGACCCCCTAGGTTGCTTCTTGCGGAAATTCCAAACGGCTGGGGAATTAGCTCAAATGCTTTGCATGCGTGAGGTAGTGGGATCGATGCCTGCATTCTCCAAAAGCAAATTCTTTCATGGATCCAAGAAAACTCCAGTTCACACTTCATGCAGCCTTGTCTTACGACAACCTACTGTCATGTAAACAATGACAAGAAACTGTCATGTAACAATGACAAGAAACTCTCATGTAACACTGATGTCACAATGTCAGATGAAAAAGAAAGACATTACTTACTTTCAGAGGAGCAGCGTATCACACACTCTAACCAACTGAGCTAACCGGCCGCTGGCTACAGAGCACAATTGTTGAGATGCACCGAGCCTCTGTAAGTGCTGGAGCACAAACTAACAAGTCCACCAACAGCATAGCCTGACAAGACTGGACACTCTTGGTTGCTCCTTGTGGCAATTCCAAACAGCTGGGGAATTTGATCAATTGGTATTGTGTTTGCTTAGCATGCTATAGTTAGTGGGATCGATTCCCGCAATCCCCAAAAACAATTTTTGTTGTGGATCCAAGAAAGCTCCAGTTCACACTTCATGCAGCCTTGTCTTACGACAACCTACTGTCATGTAACAATGACAAGCAACTTTCCTGTAACTCTGATGTCAAAATGTCAGATGAAAAAGCAGGAAATCACTTACTTTCAGAGGAGCAGCGTAGCACACACCATTGAGGCCCACAAACAAAGCTGTGGATAGTTTCCTTGAAGCCAGAGCATGAAGATAGAACAAATACAAATGCCGAAACCAGGGATCGAACCAGGGACCTTTAGATCTTCAGTCTAACGCTCTCCCAACTGAGCTATTTCGGCATTTCACTAATTTTAATTCTGTGGCACCCTTGACAATTCACATGCATGTGACTCACAATTTTGACACTCAAAATGTACATCATAGCCAGTACGGGGATCGAACCCATGACCTTGGCGTTATTAGCACCACACTCTAACCAACTGAGCTAACCAGCCATTTGCCATTTTGCTCAATTGTGGCAATGCACCAAGCCTCTGCAACTGCTGGCACGTAAACAAACAAGTCCAACAACAGCATAGCCTGACGAGACTGGACCCTCTAGGTTGCTTCTTGCGGAAATTCCAAACGTCTGGGGAATTAGCTCAAATGCTTTGCATGCGTGAGGTAGTGGGATCGATGCCTGCATTCTCCAAAAGCAAATTCTTTCATGGATCCAAGAAAACTCCAGTTCACACTTCATGCAGCCTTGTCTTACGACAACCTACTGTCATGTAAACAATGACAAGAAACTGTCATGTAACAATGACAAGAAACTCTCATGTAACACTGATGTCACAATGTCAGATGAAAAAGAAAGACATTACTTACTTTCAGAGGAGCAGCGTATCACACACTCTAACCAACTGAGCTAACCGGCCGCTGGCTACAGAGCACAATTGTTGAGATGCACCGAGCCTCTGTAAGTGCTGGAGCACAAACTAACAAGTCCACCAACAGCATAGCCTGACAAGACTGGACACTCTTGGTTGCTCCTTGTGGCAATTCCAAACAGCTGGGGAATTTGATCAATTGGTATTGTGTTTGCTTAGCATGCGTGGGATCGATTCCCGCAATCCCCAAAAACATTTTTTTTTGTGGATCCAAGAAAGCCCCACTTCACACTTCATGCAGCCTTGTCTTACGACAACCTACTGTCATGTAACAATGACAAGCAACTTTCCTGTAACACTGATGTCAAAATGTCAGATGAAGAAGCAAGAAATTACTTACTTTCAGAGGAGCAGCGTAGCACACACCATTGAGGCCCACAAACAAAGCTGTGGATAGTTTCCTTGAAGCCAGAGCATGAAGAAAGAACAAATACAAATGCCGAAACAGGGACCTTTAGATCTTCAGTCTAACGCTCTCCCAACTGAGCTATTTCGGCAATTCACTAATTTTAATTCTGTGGCACCCTTGACAATTCACATGCATGTGACTCACAATTTTGACACTCAAAATGTACATCATAGCCAGTACGGGGATCGAACCCATGACCTTGGCGTTATTAGCACCACACACTAACCAACTGAGCTAACCAGCCATTTGCTATTTTGCTCAATTGTGGCAATGCACCGAGCGTCTGCAAGTGCTGGCATGTAAACAAACAAGTCCACCAACAGCATAGCCTGACGAGACTGGACCCCCTAGGTTGCTTCTTGCGGAAATTCCAAACGGCTGGGGAATTAGCTCAAATGCTTTGCATGCGTGAGGTAGTGGGATCGATGCCTGCATTCTCCAAAAGCAAATTCTTTCATGGATCCAAGAAAACTCCAGTTCACACTTCATGCAGCCTTGTCTTACGACAACCTACTGTCATGTAAACAATGACAAGAAACTGTCATGTAACAATGACAAGAAACTCTCATGTAACACTGATGTCACAATGTCAGATGAAAAAGAAAGACATTACTTACTTTCAGAGGAGCAGCGTATCACACACTCTAACCAACTGAGCTAACCGGCCGCTGGCTACAGAGCACAATTGTTGAGATGCACCGAGCCTCTGTAAGTGCTGGAGCACAAACTAACAAGTCCACCAACAGCATAGCCTGACAAGACTGGACACTCTTGGTTGCTCCTTGTGGCAATTCCAAACAGCTGGGGAATTTGATCAATTGGTATTGTGTTTGCTTAGCATGCTATAGTTAGTGGGATCGATTCCCGCAATCCCCAAAAACAATTTTTGTTGTGGATCCAAGAAAGCTCCAGTTCACACTTCATGCAGCCTTGTCTTACGACAACCTACTGTCATGTAACAATGACAAGCAACTTTCCTGTAACACTGATGTCAAAATGTCAGATGAAAAAGCAAGAAATCACTTACTTTCAGAGGAGCAGCGTAGCACACACCATTGAGGCCCACAAACAAAGCTGTGGATAGTTTCCTTGAAGCCAGAGCATGAAGATAGAGCAAATACAAATGCCGAAACCAGGGATCGAACCAGGGACCTTTGGATCTTCAGTCTAACGCTCTCCCAACTGAGCTATTTCGGCATTTCACCAATTTTAATTCAATTTAATCCTTGACAATTCACATGCATGTGACTCACAATTTTGACACTCAAAATGTACATCATAGCCAGTACGGGGATCGAACCCATGACCTTGGCGTTATTAGCACCACACTCTAAACAACTGAGCTAACCGGCCATTTGCTATTTTGCTCAATTGTTGAAATGCACCGAGCCTCTGCAAGTGCTGGCACATAAACAAACAAGTCCACCAACAGCATAGCCTGACAAGACTGGACCCTCTAGGTTGCTTCTTGCGGAAATTCCAAACGGCTGGGGAATTAGCTCAAATGCTTTGCATGCATGAGGTAGTGGGATCGATGCCTGCATTCTCCAAAAGCAAATTCTTTCATGGATTCAAGAAAACTCCAGTTCACACTTCATGCAGCCTTGTCTTATGACAACCTACTGTCATGTAAACAATGACAAGAAACTGTCATGTAACAATGACAAGAAACTCTCATGTAACACTGATGTCACAATGTCAGATGAAAAAGAAAGACATTACTTACTTTCAGAGGAGCAGCGTATCACACACTCTAACCAACTGAGCTAACCGGCCGCTGGCTACAGAGCACAATTGTTGAGATGCACCGAGCCTCTGCAAGTGCTGGAGCACAAACTAACAAGTCCACCAACAGCATAGCCTGACAAGACTGGACACTCTTGGTTGCTCCTTGTGGCAATTCCAAACAGCTGGGGAATTTGATCAATTGGTATTGTGTTTGCTTAGCATGCTATAGTTAGTGGGATCGATTCCCGCAATCCCCAAAAACAATTTTTGTTGTGAATCCAAGAAAGCCCCACTTCACACTTCATGCAGCCTTGTCTTACGACAACCTACTGTCATGTAACAATGACAAGCAACTTTCCTGTAACACTGATGTCAAAATGTCAGATGAAAAAGCAAGAAATTACTTACTTTCAGAGGAGCAGCGTAGCACACACCATTGAGGCCCACAAAAAAAGCTGTGGATAGTTTCCTTGAAGCCAGAGCATGAAGAAAGAACAAATACAAATGCCAAAACAGGGACCTTTAGATCTTCAGTCTAACGCTCTCCCAACTGAGCTATTTCGGCAATTCACTAATTTTAATTCTGTGGCACCCTTGACAATTCACATGCATGTGACTCACAATTTTGACACTCAAAATGTACATCATACCCAGTACAGGGATCGAACCCATGACCATGGCGTTATTAGCACCACACTCTAACCAACTGAGCTAACCAGCCATTTGCTATTTTGCTCAATTGTGGCAATGCACCGAGCCTCTGCAAGTGCTGGCACATAAACAAACAAGTCCACCAACAGCATAGCCTGACGAGACTGGACCCCCTAGGTTGCTTCTTGCGGAAATTCCAAACGGCTGGGGAATTAGCTCAAATGCTTTGCATGCGTGAGGTAGTGGGATCGATGCCTGCATTCTCCAAAAGCAAATTCTTTCATGGATCCAAGAAAACTCCAGTTCACACTTCATGCAGCCTTGTCTTACGACAACCTACTGTCATGTAAACAATGACAAGAAACTGTCATGTAACAATGACAAGAAACTCTCATGTAACACTGATGTCACAATGTCAGATGAAAAAGAAAGACATTACTTACTTTCAGAGGAGCAGCGTATCACACACTCTAACCAACTGAGCTAACCGGCCGCTGGCTACAGAGCACAATTGTTGAGATGCACCGAGCCTCTGCAAGTGCTGGAGCACAAACTACAAGTCCACCAACAGCATAGCCTGACAAGACTGGACACTCTTGGTTGCTCCTTGTGGCAATTCCAAACAGCTGGGGAATTTGATCAATTGGTATTGTGTTTGCTTAGCATGCGTGGGATCGATTCCCGCAATCCCCAAAAACATTTTTTTTTGTGGATCCAAGAAAGCCCCACTTCACACTTCATGCAGCCTTGTCTTACGACAACCTACTGTCATGTAACAATGACAAGAAACTCTCATGTAACAGTGATGTCAAAATGTCAGATGAAAAAGCAAGATATTACTTACAGAGGAGCAGCGTAGCACACACAATTGAGGCCCACAAACAAAGCTGTGGATAGTTTCCTTGAAGCCAGAACATATACAAATGCCGAAACCCAGGATCAAACCAGGGACCTTTAGATCTTCAGTCTAACGCTCTCCCAACTGAGCTATTTCGGAAATTCACTATTTTAATTCTGTGGCACCCTTGACAATTCACATGCATGTGACTCACAATTTTGACACTCAAAATGTACATCATAGCCAGTACGGGGATCGAACCCATGACCTTGGCGTTATTAGCACCATACTCTAACCAACTGAGCTAACCGGCCATTTGCTATTTTGCTCAATTGTTGAAATGCACCGAGCCTCTGCAAGTGCTGGCACGTAAACAAACAAGTCCACCAACAGCATAGCCTGACAAGACTGGACCCTCTAGGTTGCTTCTTGCGGAAATTCCAAACGGCTGGGGAATTAGCTCAAATGCTTTGCATGTGTGAGGTAGTGGGATCGATGCCTGCATTCTCCAAAAGCAAATTCTTTCATGGATCCAAGAAAGCTCCAGTTCACACTTCATGCAGCCTTGTCTTACGACAACCTACTGTCATGTAACAATGACAAGCAATTTTCCTGTAACACTGATGTCAAAATGTCAGATGAAAAAGCAAGAAATTACTTACTTTCAGAGGAGCAGCGTAGCACACACAATTGAGGCCCACAAACAAAGCTGTGGATAATTTCCTTGAAGCCAGAGCATAAAGAAAGAACAAATACAAATGCCAAAACCTCGGATCTGACCAGGGACCTTGAGATCTTCATTCTAATGCTCTCCCAAATGAGCTATTTCGGCAATTCACCAAACTTAATTCTGTGGCACCCTTTACAATTCACATGCATGTGACTCACAATTTTGACACTCAAAATGTACATCATAGCCAGTACAGGGATCGAACCCACGAACTTGGCGTTATTAGCACCACATTCTAACAAACTGAGCTAACCTGCCACTAGCTATTGCATGCAATTTTTGAGATACCCAAATTCCTTCTTAGTCTTACAGCGTATCTGGCATGACTAAGAACAAAATTCATCAAATTAAAATTAAAAACTTTGCTTTTCCCAGTTAAACCAAAAAGAAACAACCTCCTCCACTCAACCCCAGCAACAATCTCTTCTCCCCAATGTTGTACTAAAATCCCCTTTAAAAACTTATGAAACTCTTCTAATCTACTACATTCAACAAAAAGGTGCATAAAATTTTCCACCCCCGTACCACAAATATCACCTTCTCTTTTAACATCTCTATTTATTTGATGTAAAACCACGTTCGTAAATATCCTATTATGTTTCAATTTAAAATCATTGTCTTCACATTCTATAGAATTATATTTTACATTTACATTCTTCCATATTGATTTCACATCTATATTTGCAAACACCCTAGACCACACTTTTTCCGAAGCAGGAGTTTTTATCTCTCTTAAAATACATTTTTCATAAACCTTTTTAACTTTCAAACCTGACAAATCATACTTCTTCCCATTACTTTCATAATATAAAACCGGTAAACCCTTAGCTCTTGTAGCCACCTCTTTATTTATTAACACACCCCACTCCCCAGGAAGACATCCTAATATTCTCTTATACATGTTCTCCACAGTAGTTCTACTTATTTCATAATTTTCTTCATCCACATGATCAAATATTGCCTGACATGGAAGGAACCCCGGAATGACCTCATATAAAATGTCCCCAATCTGTCTCATCCCAGCCCTCATAAAATATTTACAAAACAACATCTTGGGATTTCAAAAAATTGGCTGATTTAAAATATTGTCTAAAATGGTACACTCATAATAAATATTTGGTAAAAACTCCCCCCAAGCCTCAAACACTTCTCCATAAAACAAAGGTATATTATCTAACATTTCCTTTTTCATACACATCAATAAACCATTGTCCCCCATCCTCCCAACCTCCTGCAAATACTCCTTAAAAAATATTTTCCATCCATAATCTAATTCACCATATAAATATTTACGTACCATTTTGACTCTAATTGCTTTTTTCCTCACATTTAAATCCACCAACTTCAAACCCCCCTCCTCATAACCTGCAATCAAAGTTTTAAAATACATTTTCGCACCTTTCCCATCCCATAAAAAATCAACTAAAATCTTATTTATTTCCGATAAAACCCATTCTGGTACATCTAAAACATTCATGACATGAATAAAAATTGACATCAGCAAGGAATTTACAACAATTACTTTCCCTTTTAATTTCAAAGACCTCCTCCTCCACATATTTACCACCTTTCTAACTTTATTTATTACACCACTCCATGTCAGATCCCTAGCTTCCTGTTCCTTCACCCCTAAAAACACACCTAACACCTTAAAATAATCATTTACCATTTTAAAAGGAAAAATCCCCTCATTAATCTTCCCAACATACATTATTACTGACTTCTCCATATTCACTTTTGCTCCTGAGGCTTGCTCATATACTTTAAAACACTCCATCACCCTTTTAACACTTCCCTCATCTCTAACTGTTATTGTGGTATCGTCTGCATATTGATGAATTAAACTAAAACCTCCTTGCGGAGTCTCTACACAATTTATAAAATTATCTTTTTTAAGAAGGTATGCCGCTAAGGGTTCTACCGATAAAACATACAATAATGCTGATAAAGGGCACCCCTGTCTCACCGATCTCTCAAGAATAAAATAATCTGTTAAAACCCCATTACATTTTACTCTACTTTTTGCCTTTCTATATAATAATTTTATCCATCCTATTATTCTGTTTCCAAACCCATATTTTTCCAGTACCCTAAACATAAAATCATGTTCCACCCTGTCAAAAGCCTTATTAAAATCTATACTTAAAACAATTCCCCCTCTCTTATCGCTATTCATTTTATTTATCACATCTCTAAGTGTAATAATAGTATCAGCTATGTCTCTTCCAGGCACACTATAATTTTGTGTAGGTGCTATAATATCATTTAAAACCATCTTCATTCTATTTGCCAATATCTTAGCTAAAATCTTATAATCTGAGTTTAATAAACTAATTGGCCTATAATTCTCCAATTTTAATTTGCTCCCCTTATTTTTATATAAAATCGATATCAGCCCTGTCACCATGGAGTCTGAAACAGTATTATTATCTTCCATATATTGATACACTTCCATTAAAATCGGTGCTAAAAAACTTTCATACATTTTATAAAACTCTGCAATTAGTCCATCTACTCCAGGACTTTTATTTATTTGTAAACCCTTAATTGCATCTTTCACTTCATCCACTGTTATCTTCCTATCACATCTTTGCTTATCCTCAACACCAATTTGCACATCCACACTACCTAAAATCTCCTTTACACTCCCCTCATCCACCTCCCCTTTCTTAAATAAATCCTTATAAAAATTCTGTACGGTTTCTAATATCTCAACATAATCATTTACCACTTCACCCTTTACATTTTCTATCTCACTAATATATGATTTCGTCTGTTTAGTTTTCTCTAAACCAAGAAAAAAAGACGTACATTTCTCCCCTTCCAACACATACTTTGCCCTACTTCTAATAGATGCCCCCTTACACTTATCTATTTCACATTTGCTCAATTGTGCCTTTAAATCTAAAAACCTTTCAATATTATAAATAGGATCTATATCACATTTCCTCATTTCTTCATTCAATTTTTCTCTTAAAAAATGTTATTCTCTTGTCATCCTACTCCTCTTCTTCCTTGCATATCTAATACTAAAACCTTTAATTTTTTTCTTTACATTTTCCCACCACTGGCACTTATCATTCCCTTTTTGCTTATCCTCCATTTCATGTTCTATCAAAGATTTAAGCTGTATTCCATATTCTTCATCACCTAGATACCCTGCATTCATGCACCATATTCCTCCCCCTTTCCTTTCCTTATCTAACCCCACCGAAAATGTTAACCCAGCATGATCACTAAAAGTTGTAAAAATATAATTAATATCCTTCATAAAATTCCTTAACCCTTCATTTACTAAAACCAGATCTATCCGTGTCTGTTTCAACTCCCCTAAAACCACCTGCCTTCTAGAAAAACCTCTCTTATTCGGGTTCTCGTCTCTCCATATATCAATCAGACTGTTTTCACACATAATCTTCCTTAAAACCCCTCTCGATACGTCACTTCTAAAAATAGCTCCCATTGACATATCTAATCTATTCATTTTAACATTAAAATCCCCAACTAAAATCTATCTCATTATTCGGCGCATAAATATTTATAATCCTAAAAACCCTATTCATATATTCAAAATCCAAAATTTAAATCCTCCCATTATTATCATTGTATATCTTCTTCACATTTTCTACTACATCCTTCCTTAATAAAATTGCAACCCCACTTGAATTCCCTCTGCCATTGTTTACATAAATAAAATCCCTCCATATTTTTTTTACTTCTAAAACACAAACATTATCCCAGTGTGTTTCTTGAATACATAAAATATCTGAATTCTTCATTTGGACTATTCTATTAAATTTTCCCATTGTTCTCAAACCATTTGCATTTATTGACATTATATTGACCATTCTAATAAATAATAAAATAATAAAAAATAATTTCATTATCCTCTACCTGTTATCCAGTTTCTTTCTTCTTCCACCCTTTCTCTCCCCCTCTTCCCACCGCTTTCCTCTTCCTGTATCCTTCCCTCGTTCTTTCCATCATTTGCCCATCATCCGTGTCCGATATCTCCTCCAAGTCCATGTAATCCAGCCAACTCCCACTCTTGGCATCCACCTCCGTTGTGCTCCCCGTATTCATCTCCACTTCTGGTATAGTCGTTGTGCTCCCCGTGCTCATCGCCGTCTCTGGTATTGTCATCAACTCCATAACACCCTCCATTTCTTCACCCCCCAAACTACTTGTTAGTGCTATGCTTTCCCCCAAAACCTGTGAGTCCCCTGTGCTTCCCCCCAGTCCACTCCCCCCCTCCTCCTGAAAACTCCCTCTTCTTATTTCTGAGTCCATACTGCTCCCAATTTCATTTATCTTCTGGTCCTTCTTCCTTCTTCCTTCCTCCGTCTCTCCACCTTCCACCATGTCCTCTCCTCCATCTTCTTCTCCTTCTTGCGACAATACCACTGCTTCCTCGAATATTGTTTGACTCCCCTCTTCAGCCCCAACCTCTCCACAATTGCACTCCGCCAATCTCTTTCTGCATCCACCACAAAAAATTCCTTTCCTTCTCTCCATCACATTCTCTCGCATAGTGTCCTTGATTGCCACACTTAAAACACTTAAATTCCGGGCAGTCTTTTACTATGTGCCCGGGTTGGATACACATACGGCACACTCTGACCTGTTTGTCATGAATGACCCTGAAATATTCTGCTCCCTCCAACGTCTCAATTCTTGTAGAATAAGGTAATGTCACTTTTTCTGTGAACTTGACCTTGCAGAAACGTGTCCCGTCAACCACCTCCGTTCCTGGCCAAACTCTCCGAGACAGCCGTCACTCCCCAGCTACTCAGCTTGCTCAGTATCACACCATCTTCTACGTAAACTGGGAGATTCATAAAAGACACCACCAATTCCTTCACATTAATATCTCTCGCCAGAATCCTTGTGTCCTTTATTCGCAATCCATCCATTACCCGTTCTTTTCCTCTTTCATTTCTCATCGTAATTTCGTACTTCTTTTCTCCTTTCATTCGGCATCCCACCACCTCTCCACACACCTCCTTAATTGCTCTTAGTAGTTCCATTGTCATCACTTTATCTTCTCCTTCCAACTT